>NC_086445.1:19020836-19302942 GCF_028390025.1 Pseudophryne corroboree | reverse complement strand
GCTGACTTTTACGTTTTCTTTTACTGCTGCTGTGTTGCGGAGTTGTCATAATAAACATCATTGACTTTTATCCAAGTTGTCGTGGTCACGCCTTCGGGCAGTTATTATTCATGTTACTTACATGTCCAGGGGTCTGATACAACCTCCCAGGTTCCGGTACATCTCAGCCCCTACAACTGAGGCTGCCTCCCGTCAGCTCAGGCCCTCAGTTGTGACAGTAAGCACTGACCTAATGAATCCAGCCGGAGACCAGGATCAAGCGGCCAGGCCGATGCAAGAACTGGCAGCCCGACTAGAACATCAGGAGGCTGCACAGGGCCACATCATCCGCTGTCTCCAGGATCTCTCTACTCGGCTGGATGGGATTCAGACAACTCTCCGTGGATCAGGCGCGTCTGGTGCGTCAACCACAGTGACTCCAGCTATAACCCCACCCACCTTACCCATTTCTGCTCCACGTCTTCATCTTCCAACGCCAGCAAAATTTGACGGTTCTCCAAGATTCTGCAGGGGATTTCTCAACCAGTGTGAGATTCAGTTTGAGCTACAACCTGGCAATTTTCCCAGTGACCGTACAAAAATTGCCTACATTATTTCTCTTCTCAGTGGCTCAGCCCTTGATTGGGCATCACCATTATGGGAGAGGTCCGACACCCTGCTATCTTCCTACACTGCCTTCGTGTCAACATTCAGGCGCATCTTCGACGAGCCAGGCCGGGTAACCTCAGCTTCATCCGAGATTCTCCGTTTACGCCAGGGGTCACGTACTGTAGGACAATATCTGATACAGTTCCAGATCCTGGCATCCGAACTGGCATGGAACGACGAGGCCCTGTATGCTGCATTCTGGCATGGCTTATCTGAGCGTATTAAAGATGAGTTAGCTACCAGAGACTTACCTTCTAAGTTAGATGAGCTAATCTCACTCTGCACGAAAGTTGATTTACGTTTCAGAGAGAGAGCAACTGAGCGTGGAAGATCATCTGCTCCAAAATCTTCTGCTCCTCCTCCTCGCCAACTGTCACCAACTAAAGATGAGCCCATGCAACTTGGCCGTTCCCGTTTAACTCCTGCTGAGCGCCGAAGACGTCTCTCCGAGTCTCTCTGTCTCTATTGTGCAGCTCCGTCTCACACCATTAATGCCTGTCCCAAACGTCCGGGACTCCAGACCCTAGCTCGCCAAGGAGAGGGCCGGCTAGGAGTAATGATCTCCTCTCCATCTCCTCAAGATTGTAATCTCCCAGTCTCGCTTCAAGTTGCTCAACGTTATCGGAACGTCATTGCCCTCCTTGATTCCGGAGCAGCTGGGAACTTTATTACCGAAGCCTATGTTAAACGGTGGTCCCTACCCACCGAGAGACTTCCTTCGTCCATTTCTTTAACTGCCGTGGATGGCAGCAAAATTTTTGATGCAGTTATTTCTTTAAGGACTCTACCAGTTCGTCTGAGAGTGGGAGTTCTTCATTCCGAACTTATTTCTTTTTTAGTAATTCCAAGAGCCACACATCCTGTGGTCCTGGGCCTTCCATGGCTCCGTCTTCACAATCCTACAATTGATTGGACGACTACGCAAATCCTGGCATGGGGTTCCTCCTGTGCTGAGACATGTTTGTTTAAAGTATTGCCTGTCTGTTCTACCTCCCCCAGGTCGTCTGATGTTCCACCTCCTCCATATCAAGATTTCACGGATGTGTTCAGTAAAGCTTCTGCTGATATCCTTCCTCCTCATAGAGAATGGGACTGTCCGATTGATCTCGTTCCAGGGAAGGTTCCACCTCGAGGCCGAACTTATCCGTTGTCTCTGCCTGAGACGCATTCTATGGAGGAATATATTAAAGAGAACCTAGCAAAGGGGTTCATTCGACCTTCTTCTTCTCCAGCCGGCGCAGGCTTCTTTTTTGTAAAAAAGAAAGATGGTGGTCTGCGGCCGTGCATCGACTACAGAGGTTTGAACGACATTACCATCAAGAACCGTTATCCTTTACCCCTGATTACTGAGCTCTTTGACAGAGTTAGCGGAGCTACCATCTTTACAAAGCTGGACTTGCGAGGTGCATACAATCTCATCCGGATCCGTGAGGGTGACGAGTGGAAGACCGCCTTTAACACCCGTGACGGACATTATGAGTACCTCGTCATGCCCTTCGGATTGAGCAATGCTCCAGCTGTCTTCCAGCATTTTGTCAATGAGATCTTCAGAGACATTCTATACCGTCATGTCGTGGTCTATCTAGACGATATCCTCATTTTTGCCAACGATTTAGAGGAACATCGTTTTTGGGTTAAAGAGGTTCTGTCCCGTCTCCGTGTCAATCATCTCTATTGCAAATTAGAAAAATGCGTCTTTGAAGTCAAGTCCATTCCGTTTCTAGGGTACATTGTGTCCGGTTCCGGACTAGAGATGGATCCTGAGAAACTACAAGCAATCCAAAATTGGCCGGTACCCTTAACCCTCAAAGGGGTCCAGAGGTTCTTAGGGTTCGCCAACTATTACCGAAAGTTTATACGAGACTTTTCCACCATTGTGGCGCCTATTACTGCTTTCACTAAGAAGGGTGCTAACCCGTCCAAGTGGTCTGAAGAAGCCATGCAAGCATTTCATCTTTTAAAACAAAGGTTCATCTCTGCGCCTGTTCTGAAACAGCCTGACATCGACTCTCCTTTCATCTTAGAGGTGGATGCCTCCTCCGTTGGAGTAGGAGCGGTGTTATCTCAGAGGGCTAAAGATGGCCATTTACACCCTTGCAGTTTCTTCTCCCGGAAGTTCTCCCCAGCTGAGCGCAACTATGCCATTGGCGACCAGGAGTTGCTAGCCATCAAGCTCGCTCTAGAAGAGTGGAGGTATCTGTTGGAGGGAGCTTCTCATTCAATCACCATACTTACAGACCACAAGAACCTTTTATACCTGAAGGGCGCACAATGTCTCAACCCTCGTCAGGCCAGATGGGCACTTTTCTTTTCAGGTTCGACTTTAAACTCCAGTTCTGTCCGGGCTCTCAGAATCGCAAGGCCGATGCCCTTTCCCGCTCATGGGAGCAAGAAAATGAGTCAGAGTCTTCAGACAAGCATCCTATTATAAATCCGTTGGCATTCTCCACGGTAGGGATGGACTCTACGCCCCCATCAGGGAAAAGTTTTGTGAAGCCGATGCTAAGGAAGAAGCTCATGCATTGGGCCCATGCTTCCCGTTTTGCCGGACATACAGGTATCCAAAAAACCCTGGAGTTTATCTCTAGGTCCTATTGGTGGCCAACTCTGAAAAAGGACGTCTTGGAGTTTATTGCATCTTGCCCAAAGTGTGCCCAACATAAAGTATCCCGCCAGTCGCCTGCGGGGCAACTGGTTCCACTATCCGTTCCCCGTCGACCATGGACCCACTTGTCGATGGATTTCATTACAGACTTACCCATATGCAACAAGTTCAATACCATCTGGGTGGTAGTTGACCGGTTCACCAAGATGGCACACTTCATTCCTCTCACCGGTCTTCCGTCAGCTTCCCAGTTGGCTCAAGTATTCATACAAGAGATCTTCCGACTCCACGGTCTTCCTGAAGAAATTATCTCAGATCGAGGAGTTCAATTCACAGCCAAATTCTGGCGAAGTTTATGTCAAGTCCTCCAAGTCAAGCTAAAGTTTTCCACGGCTTACCATCCTCAGACCAATGGTCAAACCGAGAGGGTGAATCAGGACTTGGAGGCCTTCCTCCGCATCTATGTGTCCTCCTCTCAAGATGACTGGGTTCAATTACTTCCCTGGGCCGAGTTCTGTCATAACAACCAGTATCATTCTTCATCTGCTTCAACACCATTCTTCACTAACTTTGGATTCCACCCTAAAGTCCCTGAGTTCCAACCGCTTCCAGCAACTTCTGTTCCCCGCAGTGGATATCACCTTGCATCAGTTTGCCAATATCTGGAAGAGCGTACGATCAGCTCTGCTCAAGGCATCATTCAGGTACAAGAAGTTTGCGGATAAGAAGCGTCGAGCAGTTCCTGCTCTCAAGGTGGGTGATCGGGTATGGTTATCCACGAAGAATTTGAGGTTAAGAGTTCCCAGTATGAAGTTTGCACACTCGCTATATCGGTCCTTTCAAGATTGAACAAGTCATCAATCCTGTTGCTTACAGACTCCAGTTGCCTCCCTTCTTAAAAATACCCAGGACATTCCATGTTTCCCTGTTGAAACCGCTGATCTTGAATCGGTTTCATTCCTCACTTCCTCCAACTCCGAAAGTCCAAACTCAACGAGGCGTTGAGTATGAGTGGCCAAGATCCTGGACTCACGTCACCGTTACGGTCAACTACAATATCTTATTGACTGGAAGGGTTATGGTCCTGAGGAACGTTCATGGACCAATGCTTCTGATGTCCATGCTCCTGCCTTGGTCCGGAGATTCCATTCCAAGTTTCCTCAAAAGCCAAAGAAGTGTCCTGGGGCCACTCCTAAAGGGGGGGGTGCTGTCACGATCCGGGTATCTGGACGCCATTTCTTACCCATCAGATGCCTCCTAAGGCTGGCTCAGCGCTCCAGGACCGGATCCCATCTGTTATCCTAATGTTCACATTCCTGCATCCTCTCCTGTCTCTCTGAGACGCTGTCACAGTAACGCCTTATTACATCTGGCATGGGCGTCTCCCGCGGCCTCCGCCGCCGTCCCTGAGCTTCTGCATGCAGAGTGTCAGAGTGGCGATTACGTCAGCCGCGGCCTCCGCTGTGTCCGCGTGGTTGGATGTGCACTTGTCAGCCTGGCGTCTCCTGTCTCCAGTGGCCGGCGCCGCCATTACTGTTTTCATTACCACATGGATTACAAACCAAACTTCCCTCCAAGTGTCTGCATGGGCGCAGCCATCTTGGATTCTGTCAGCTGATCATTTCCTCCAATCTGTTGTCAGTATTGTTAATCTGCATAATTGCCTAGCCAATCCCTTCCTTGCTGCAGGTATAAATACACTGTGCCTGAGCAAGGAAGGCGTCAGTGCTTTGGTTGTCAAACCTAGTTCCTGTTTGTCTCTCTCCTGTGATTGTCTTCAGGTTCCAGCTCCTGTCTCAAGACTTCCTCCATAGAGACCCGCACCAGCATTCCACCTGCGGTGTAGCCTGACTCTCCAATCCATTGTGGATTCATCTGTTTCCAGCTACAACATTACCTGCTTCCAGCTCAGCTTCCAGCAGAGTACAGCTTCCCTTAAAGGGCCGGTGTCCCTTTCTACACTTTACCACTCTACACCGGTATTATTATTTCTCCGCTCTCAAGTTCTACATTTCAGTTCATATTTCATCGCTCCCAAGTTCATTTATTATTTAACTGGTTCCAGCCAGTATCCACTCCGTGCTAACAACAGTCTGGTTCCAGCCAGTATCCACAGCAGCTGTTTTATCTTCAGCAACCCAGCTTTTCCTGGAACACCAGCTGAAATTACGTGCCGTCTTCCCTCTCCCGGTGGTGACGCTACATTGGACACCCAGCAGTGCTTTGATCCACCGGGAGAAACGGAATTGGCTTTTGAAAGTATACACAGAGATTCTGCAGCCGCATCATTACGAGTAAGCACCTTCCATATTGCCACCCCTCCTGCTTGTTAACCTGTCTGCCGAATACCATCACGCTGCAAACAGCAGGTTATCTGTGGGCTGCATTTACGAACATTCGGAGCACTATACCCGGAGCGGTGACGGCCTCACCACCGGGAGAGGGAAGACGGCACGTAATTTCAGCAGGAACGATCTGTGAGGACTTTGTCTCCCATTCATTCGCGGACCGCTGATACAGCATGCCCGGGGCGGTGATAGCCTCACCACCGGGAAAGGAAGGACGATCTCAGTCACAACGGTGACAGCTACAGGCGGTAATTATTTAACTCTCAGTTTACTCTGAACTAACTATTACAGCCGGGACGCCGGCACATAAAGCCATCTGTTAAACCCGTGTGGATCTTGCAAAGGAATATAATCTGACACATATTGTCTTTAAAAGGACACGTGGTATTTACTTAAATACATTATAACATTCATCTGAGCCTTGGGATACAATTTCCATCGCCCAAGGATCCACGTCTGACTGAACCCAGACGTGGCTGAAGAGTCGAAGACGTGCCCCCACCGGCGCAGACTCCCTCAGTGGAGCCCCAGCGTCATGCAGTGGATTTAGTAGAAGCCGGGGAGGACTTCTGCTCCTGGGAACTAGCCGTGGCAGGCATTCTTCTCCCTTTACCCAAACCTCTGGCGAGGAAGGAAGAGCCCCGACCTCTTATGGATTTATGCGACCGAAAGTACTGCATCTGATATTGTGGTGTTTTCTTTTGCTGTGGGGGAACATAAGGAAAAAAAGTAGATTTACCCGCGGTAGCTGTGGAAACCAGATCCGCGAGACCTTCCCCAAATAACACCTCACCCTTGTAAGGCAAAACTTCCATATGCCTCTTTGAGTCGGCATCACCCGTCCATTGGCGGGTCCACAGGGCTCGCCTATCAGAAATCACCATGGCGTTGGCTCTTGAACCTAGTAGCCCAATGTCTCCCTGAGCGTCTCTCATATATAAGACTGCGTCTTTAATGTGACCTAAGGTCAATAAAATGGTATCCCAAATCTGGGGTATCAATGTCAGCTACCGCACTACAAACCCAAGCCGATGCTATTGCCGGTCTGAGCAAAGCACCCGTATGTGAATAAATTGATTTTAAGGTAGTTTCCTGTCTGCGATCAGCAGGATCCTTGAGGGCCACCGTGTCTGGAGGCGGTAGCGCCACCTTCATGGATAAGCGCGTTAAAGCCTTGTCCACCCTGGGCGAGGATTCCCACCGTACCCTGTCCTGTGCAGGGAAAGGATACGCCATAAGAATCCTCTTGGGAATCTGATAAATAATGCGTTCAGCTCATGAGATGGGGGAAAGGTTACCTCAGGTTTCTTTTCCTTAAACATGCATACCCTCGTGTCAGGGACAGAGGGGTCATCTGTGATATGTAAAACATCTTTCTCTTACGTCCTAGAGGATGCTGGGGACTCCGTGAGGACCTTGGGGGTATAGACGGGCTCCGCAGGAGACATGGGCACTATAAAGAATTTTAGATTGGGTGTGCACTGGCTCCTCCCTCTATGCCCCTCCTCCAGACCTCAGTTAGATCCTGTGCCCAGAGGAGATTGGGTGCATTACAGGGGAGCTCTCCTGAGTTTCTCTGAAAAATAATTTTATTAGGTTTTTTATTTTCAGGGAGCACTGCTGGCAACAGGGCCCCTGCATCGTGGGACTGAGGGGAGAGAAGCAGACCTACTTAAGTGATAGGCTCTGCTTCTTAGGCTACTGGACACCATTAGCTCCAGAGGGAGTCGGAACGCAGGTCTCCCCTCGCCGTTCGTCCCAGAGTCGTGCCGCCGTCCTCCTCACAGAGCCGGAAGATAGAAGCCGGGTGAGTATAAGAAGAAAGAAGACTTCTTAGGCGGCAGAAGACTTCAGATCTTCCCTGAGGTAAGCGCGCAGCGGTAACGCTGCGCGCCATTGCTCCCACACACAACACACACTAGCAGGCACTGATGGGTGCAGGGCGCAGGGGGGGCGCCCTGGGCAGCAATAAAAACCTCTAAATCTGGCATTTATAAGTTTATGGGCTGCGGAGGCAGTAATTATATAAATCCCCCACCAGTTTTTATGCTTTGAGCGGGACCGAAGCCCGCCGCTGGAGGGGGCGAAGCTTGGTCCCTCAGCACTAACCAGCGCCATTTTCTCCAAAGAGATCTGCAGAGAAGCTGGCGCCCCGGTCTCTCCCCTGCTGAACACGGTGACACAGGGCTGAAAAGAGGGGGGGGGGCACTTGTAAGGCGCAGTGAGTGTATTACACAGTAAATTATATATATAAAAGCGCTATATTATCTGGGAAATTGTTTCCAGTGTCAGTTGGCGCTGGGTATGTGCTGGCATACTCTCTCTCTGTCTCTCCAAAGGGCCTTATTGGGGAACTGTCTCCTTATAACTATGTCCCTGTGTGTGTGGGAGTGTTGGTACGAGTGTGTCGGCATGTCTGATGCGGAAGGCTCAGCTAAGGAGGAGGTGGAGCAGATGATTGTGGTGTCTCTGTCGGCAACGCCGACTCATGATTGGATGGACATGTGGAATGTTTTAAATGCAAATGTGACCTTATTACATAAGAGACTGGACAAAGCAGAGTCCAGGGAAAAAGCAGAGAGTCAATTCACGGCTTCGACTGTGTCACAGGGCCCTTCTGGGTCTCAAAAACGTCCCCTATCCCAAATTGCAGACACTGATACCGACACGGATTCTGACTCCAGTGTCGACTACGATGATGCGAGGTTACACCCAAGGGTGGCCAAAAGTATTCATTATATGATTATTGCAATAAAAGATGTTTTGCATATCACAGATGACCCCTCGGTCCCTGACACGAGGGTGCGCATGTATAAGGAAAAGAAACCTGAGGTAACCTTTTCCCCATCTC
This sequence comes from Pseudophryne corroboree, assembly GCF_028390025.1. NCBI lineage: Eukaryota > Metazoa > Chordata > Amphibia > Anura > Myobatrachidae > Pseudophryne > Pseudophryne corroboree. The sequence goes on along the minus strand of NC_086445.1, from coordinate 19,294,490 downwards.
ATGAGCTTAACGAGTTATTTGAAAAAGCTTGGGAAACTGCAGATAAAAAACTGCAGATTCCCAAAAGGATTCTTATGGCGTATCCTTTCCCTGCACAGGACAGGGTACGTTGGGAATCCTCACCCAGGGTGGACAAGGCTTTAACGCGCCTGTCCAAGAAGGTGGCGCTACCGTCTCCGGACACGGCAGCCCTCAAGGATCCTGCTGATCGCAGATAGGAAACTACTTTAAAATCTATTTATGCGCATACGGGTGCTTTACTCAGACCGGCAATAGCATCGGCATGGGTGTGTAGTGCAGTTGCAGCTTGGACAGATACCTTGTCAGCTGACCTTGATACCCTAGACAGGGATACCATTTTATTGACCTTAGGTCACATTAAATACGCAGTCTTATATATGAGGGATGCTCAAAGAGACGTTGAGCTGCTAGGTTCGAGAGCCAACGCCATGGCGATGTCTGCTAGGCGAGCCCTGTGGACACACCAATGGACGGGTGACGCCGACTCAAAGAAGCATATGGAAGTTTTGCCATATAAAGGTGAAGTTTTATTTGGGGAAGGTTTTGCGGACCTGGTTGCCACAGCTACCGCGGGTAAATCTTCCTTTTTGCCTTTTGTTCCCCCACAGCAAAAGAAAACTCCACAATATCAGATGCAGTCCTTTCGGTCGCATAAGTCCAGAAGAGGTCGGGGCTCATCTTTCCTCGCCAGAGGTAAGGGTAGAGGGAAGAGAGCACCTGCTCCGGCTAGTTCCCAGGGGCAGAAGTCCTCCCCGGCTATTACTAAATCCACTGCATGACGCTGGGGCTCCACTGAGGGAGTCCGCGCCGGTGGGGGCACGTCTTCGACTCTTCAGCCACGTCTGGGTTCAGTCAGACGTGGATCCTTGGGCGATGGAAATTGTATCCCAAGGCTACAAACTGGAATTCGAAGAGGTGCCCCCTCGCCGATTTTTCAAGTCGGCCTTGCCAGCTTCTCCCCCAGAGAGGGCAGTAGTGTTAGCTGCAATTCAAAAGCTGTGTCAACAGCAAGTGATTATCACGGTTCCCCTAGTCCAACAGGGGAAAGGGTACTATTCAACCCTGTTCGTGCTCCCGAAGCCAGATGGCTCGGTCAGACCCATTTTAAATCTAAAATCCCTAAACCTGTACTTGAAAAAGTTCAAATTCAAGATGGAATCACTCCGGGCAGTTATCTCCAGTCTGGAAGGGGGAGATTTTATGGTGTTACTCGACATAAAGGATGCATACCTTCATGTCCCCATATATCCTCCTCATCAGGCGTACCTGAGATTCGCTGTACAGGACTGTCATTACCAGTGTCACGATCCGGGTATCTGGACACCATTTCTTACCCATCAGATGCCTCCTAAGGCTGGCTCAGCGCTCCAGGACCGGATCCCATCTGTTATCCTAATGTTCACATTCCTGCATCCTCTCCTGTCTCTCTGAGACGCTGTCACAGTAACGCCTTATTACATCTGGCATGGCGTCTCCCGCGGCCTCCGCCGCCGTCCCTGAGCTTCTGCATGCAGAGTGTCAGAGTGGCGATTACGTCAGCCGCGGCCTCCGCTGTGTCCGCGTGGTTGGATGTGCACTTGTCAGCCTGGCGTCTCCTGTCTCCAGTGGCCGGCGCCGCCATTACTGTTTTCATTACCACATGGATTACAAACCAAACTTCCCTCCAAGTGTCTGCATGGGCGCAGCCATCTTGGATTCTGTCAGCTGATCATTTCCTCCAATCTGTTGTCAGTATTGATAATCTGCATAATTGCCTAGCCAATCCCTTCCTTGCTGCAGGTATAAATACACTGTGCCTGAGCAAGGAAGGCGTCAGTGCTTTGGTTGTCAAACCTAGTTCCTGTTTGTCTCTCTCCTGTGATTGTCTTCCAGGTTCCAGCTCCTGTCTCAAGACTTCCTCCATAGAGACCCGCACCAGCATTCCACCTGCGGTGTAGCCTGACTCTCCAATCCATTGTGGATTCATCTGTTTCCAGCTACAACATTACCTGCTTCCAGCTCAGCTTCCAGCAGAGTACAGCTTCCCTTAAAGGGCCGGTGTCCTTTCTACACTTTACCACTCTCCACCGGTATTATTATTTCTCCGCTCTCAAGTTCTACATTTCAGTTCATATTTCATCGCTCCCAAGTTCATTTATTATTTAACTGGTTCCAGCCAGTATCCACTCCGTGCTAACAACAGTCTGGTTCCAGCCAGTATCCACAGCAGCTGTTTTATCTTCATCAACCCAGCTTTTCCTGGAACACCAGCTGGCACAATCCTGGGTTATCTCCATTGCTACAGTCGGGCCTGGTAAGGACTTTCCATCTAGAAGATCATAAGAACTATCTCACACTACCAGTGCCCTGTGGCTCCTGCCATCCTGTAGTACCCAGGAACTGTATTTATTCTTTGCTGACTTTTACGTTTTCTTTTACTGCTGCTGTGTTGCGGAGTTGTCATAATAAACATCATTGACTTTTATCCAAGTTGTCGTGGTCACGCCTTCGGGCAGTTATTATTCATGTTACTTACATGTCCAGGGGTCTGATACAACCTCCCAGGTTCCGGTACATCTCAGCCCCTACAACTGAGGCTGCCTCCCGTCAGCTCAGGCCCTCAGTTGTGACAGTAAGCACTGACCTAATGAATCCAGCCGGAGACCAGGATCAAGCGGCCAGGCCGATGCAAGAACTGGCAGCCCGACTAGAACATCAGGAGGCTGCACAGGGCCACATCATCCGCTGTCTCCAGGATCTCTCTACTCGGCTGGATGGGATTCAGACAACTCTCCGTGGATCAGGCGCGTCTGGTGCGTCAACCACAGTGACTCCAGCTATAACCCCACCCACCTTACCCATTTCTGCTCCACGTCTTCATCTTCCAACGCCAGCAAAATTTGACGGTTCTCCAAGATTCTGCAGGGGATTTCTCAACCAGTGTGAGATTCAGTTTGAGCTACAACCTGGCAATTTTCCCAGTGACCGTACAAAAATTGCCTACATTATTTCTCTTCTCAGTGGCTCAGCCCTTGATTGGGCATCACCGTTATGGGAGAGGTCCGACACCCTGCTATCTTCCTACACTGCCTTCGTGTCAACATTCAGGCGCATCTTCGACGAGCCAGGCCGGGTAACCTCAGCTTCATCCGAGATTCTCCGTTTACGCCAGGGGTCACGTACTGTAGGACAATATCTGATACAGTTCCAGATCCTGGCATCCGAACTGGCATGGAACGACGAGGCCCTGTATGCTGCATTCTGGCATGGCTTATCTGAGCGTATTAAAGATGAGTTAGCTACCAGAGACTTACCTTCTAAGTTAGATGAGCTAATCTCACTCTGCACGAAAGTTGATTTACGTTTCAGAGAGAGAGCAACTGAGCGTGGAAGATCATCTGCTCCAAAATCTTCTGCTCCTCCTCCTCGCCAACTGTCACCAACTAAAGATGAGCCCATGCAACTTGGCCGTTCCCGTTTAACTCCTGCTGAGCGCCGAAGACGTCTCTCCGAGTCTCTCTGTCTCTATTGTGCAGCTCCGTCTCACACCATTAATGCCTGTCCCAAACGTCCGGGACTCCAGACCCTAGCTCGCCAAGGAGAGGGCCGGCTAGGAGTAATGATCTCCTCTCCATCTCCTCAAGATTGTAATCTCCCAGTCTCGCTTCAAGTTGCTCAACGTTATCGGAACGTCATTGCCCTCCTTGATTCCGGAGCAGCTGGGAACTTTATTACCGAAGCCTATGTTAAACGGTGGTCCCTACCCACCGAGAGACTTCCTTCGTCCATTTCTTTAACTGCCGTGGATGGCAGCAAAATTTTTGATGCAGTTATTTCTTTAAGGACTCTACCAGTTCGTCTGAGAGTGGGAGTTCTTCATTCCGAACTTATTTCTTTTTTAGTGATTCCAAGAGCCACACATCCTGTGGTCCTGGGCCTTCCATGGCTCCGTCTTCACAATCCTACAATTGATTGGACGACTACGCAAATCCTGGCATGGGGTTCCTCCTGTGCTGAGACATGTTTGTTTAAAGTATTGCCTGTCTGTTCTACCTCCCCCAGGTCGTCTGATGTTCCACCTCCTCCATATCAAGATTTCACGGATGTGTTCAGTAAAGCTTCTGCTGATATCCTTCCTCCTCATAGAGAATGGGACTGTCCGATTGATCTCGTTCCAGGGAAGGTTCCACCTCGAGGCCGAACTTATCCGTTGTCTCTGCCTGAGACGCATTCTATGGAGGAATATATTAAAGAGAACCTAGCAAAGGGGTTCATTCGACCTTCTTCTTCTCCAGCCGGCGCAGGCTTCTTTTTTGTAAAAAAGAAAGATGGTGGTCTGCGGCCGTGCATCGACTACAGAGGTTTGAACGACATTACCATCAAGAACCGTTATCCTTTACCCCTGATTACTGAGCTCTTTGACAGAGTTAGCGGAGCTACCATCTTTACAAAGCTGGACTTGCGAGGTGCATACAATCTCATCCGGATCCGTGAGGGTGACGAGTGGAAGACCGCCTTTAACACCCGTGACGGACATTATGAGTACCTCGTCATGCCCTTCGGATTGAGCAATGCTCCAGCTGTCTTCCAGCATTTTGTCAATGAGATCTTCAGAGACATTCTATACCGTCATGTCGTGGTCTATCTAGACGATATCCTCATTTTTGCCAACGATTTAGAGGAACATCGTTTTTGGGTTAAAGAGGTTCTGTCCCGTCTCCGTGTCAATCATCTCTATTGCAAATTAGAAAAATGCGTCTTTGAAGTCAAGTCCATTCCGTTTCTAGGGTACATTGTGTCCGGTTCCGGACTAGAGATGGATCCTGAGAAACTACAAGCAATCCAAAATTGGCCGGTACCCTTAACCCTCAAAGGGGTCCAGAGGTTCTTAGGGTTCGCCAACTATTACCGAAAGTTTATACGAGACTTTTCCACCATTGTGGCGCCTATTACTGCTTTCACTAAGAAGGGTGCTAACCTGTCCAAGTGGTCTGAAGAAGCCATGCAAGCATTTCATCTTTTAAAACAAAGGTTCATCTCTGCGCCTGTTCTGAAACAGCCTGACATCGACTCTCCTTTCATCTTAGAGGTGGATGCCTCCTCCGTTGGAGTAGGAGCGGTGTTATCTCAGAGGGCTAAAGATGGCCATTTACACCCTTGCAGTTTCTTCTCCCGGAAGTTCTCCCCAGCTGAGCGCAACTATGCCATTGGCGACCAGGAGTTGCTAGCCATCAAGCTCGCTCTAGAAGAGTGGAGGTATCTGTTGGAGGGAGCTTCTCATTCAATCACCATACTTACAGACCACAAGAACCTTTTATACCTGAAGGGCGCACAATGTCTCAACCCTCGTCAGGCCAGATGGGCACTTTTCTTTTCCAGGTTCGACTTTAAACTCCAGTTCTGTCCGGGCTCTCAGAATCGCAAGGCCGATGCCCTTTCCCGCTCATGGGAGCAAGAAAATGAGTCAGAGTCTTCAGACAAGCATCCTATTATAAATCCGTTGGCATTCTCCACGGTAGGGATGGACTCTACGCCCCCATCAGGGAAAAGTTTTGTGAAGCCGATGCTAAGGAAGAAGCTCATGCATTGGGCCCATGCTTCCCGTTTTGCCGGACATACAGGTATCCAAAAAACCCTGGAGTTTATCTCTAGGTCCTATTGGTGGCCAACTCTGAAAAAGGACGTCTTGGAGTTTATTGCATCTTGCCCAAAGTGTGCCCAACATAAAGTATCCCGCCAGTCGCCTGCGGGGCAACTGGTTCCACTATCCGTTCCCCGTCGACCATGGACCCACTTGTCGATGGATTTCATTACAGACTTACCCATATGCAACAAGTTCAATACCATCTGGGTGGTAGTTGACCGGTTCACCAAGATGGCACACTTCATTCCTCTCACCGGTCTTCCGTCAGCTTCCAAGTTGGCTCAAGTATTCATACAAGAGATCTTCCGACTCCACGGTCTTCCTGAAGAAATTATCTCAGATCGAGGAGTTCAATTCACAGCCAAATTCTGGCGAAGTTTATGTCAAGTCCTCCAAGTCAAGCTAAAGTTTTCCACGGCTTACCATCCTCAGACCAATGGTCAAACCGAGAGGGTGAATCAGGACTTGGAGGCCTTCCTCCGCATCTATGTGTCCTCCTCTCAAGATGACTGGGTTCAATTACTTCCCTGGGCCGAGTTCTGTCATAACAACCAGTATCATTCTTCATCTGCTTCAACACCATTCTTCACTAACTTTGGATTCCACCCTAAAGTCCCTGAGTTCCAACCGCTTCCAGCAACTTCTGTTCCCGCAGTGGATATCACCTTGCATCAGTTTGCCAATATCTGGAAGAGCGTACGATCAGCTCTGCTCAAGGCATCATTCAGGTACAAGAAGTTTGCGGATAAGAAGCGTCGAGCAGTTCCTGCTCTCAAGGTGGGTGATCGGGTATGGTTATCCACGAAGAATTTGAGGTTAAGAGTTCCCAGTATGAAGTTTGCACCTCGCTATATCGGTCCTTTCAAGATTGAACAAGTCATCAATCCTGTTGCTTACAGACTCCAGTTGCCTCCCTTCTTAAAAATACCCAGGACATTCCATGTTTCCCTGTTGAAACCGCTGATCTTGAATCGGTTTCATTCCTCACTTCCTCCAACTCCGAAAGTCCAAACTCAACGAGGCGTTGAGTATGAAGTGGCCAAGATCCTGGACTCACGTCACCGTTACGGTCAACTACAATATCTTATTGACTGGAAGGGTTATGGTCCTGAGGAACGTTCATGGACCAATGCTTCTGATGTCCATGCTCCTGCCTTGGTCCGGAGATTCCATTCCAAGTTTCCTCAAAAGCCAAAGAAGTGTCCTGGGGCCACTCCTAAAGGGGGGGGTGCTGTCACGATCCGGGTATCTGGACGCCATTTCTTACCCATCAGATGCCTCCTAAGGCTGGCTCAGCGCTCCAGGACCGGATCCCATCTGTTATCCTAATGTTCACATTCCTGCATCCTCTCCTGTCTCTCTGAGACGCTGTCACAGTAACGCCTTATTACATCTGGCATGGCGTCTCCCGCGGCCTCCGCCGCCGTCCCTGAGCTTCTGCATGCAGAGTGTCAGAGTGGCGATTACGTCAGCCGCGGCCTCCGCTGTGTCCGCGTGGTTGGATGTGCACTTGTCAGCCTGGCGTCTCCTGTCTCCAGTGGCCGGCGCCGCCATTACTGTTTTCATTACCACATGGATTACAAACCAAACTTCCCTCCAAGTGTCTGCATGGGCGCAGCCATCTTGGATTCTGTCAGCTGATCATTTCCTCCAATCTGTTGTCAGTATTGTTAATCTGCATAATTGCCTAGCCAATCCCTTCCTTGCTGCAGGTATAAATACACTGTGCCTGAGCAAGGAAGGCGTCAGTGCTTTGGTTGTCAAACCTAGTTCCTGTTTGTCTCTCTCCTGTGATTGTCTTCCAGGTTCCAGCTCCTGTCTCAAGACTTCCTCCATAGAGACCCGCACCAGCATTCCACCTGCGGTGTAGCCTGACTCTCCAATCCATTGTGGATTCATCTGTTTCCAGCTACAACATTACCTGCTTCCAGCTCAGCTTCCAGCAGAGTACAGCTTCCCTTAAAGGGCCGGTGTCCTTTCTACACTTTACCACTCTCCACCGGTATTATTATTTCTCCGCTCTCAAGTTCTACATTTCAGTTCATATTTCATCGCTCCCAAGTTCATTTATTATTTAACTGGTTCCAGCCAGTATCCACTCCGTGCTAACAACAGTCTGGTTCCAGCCAGTATCCACAGCAGCTGTTTTATCTTCAGCAACCCAGCTTTTCCTGGAACACCAGCTGAAATTACGTGCCGTCTTCCCTCTCCCGGTGGTGACGCTACATTGGACACCCAGCAGTGCTTTGATCCACCGGGAGAAACGGAATTGGCTTTTGAAAGTATACACAGAGATTCTGCAGCCGCATCATTACGAGTAAGCACCTTCCATATTGCCACCCCTCCTGCTTGTTAACCTGTCTGCCGAATACCATCACGCTGCAAACAGCAGGTTATCTGTGGGCTGCATTTACGAACATTCGGAGCACTATACCCGGAGCGGTGACGGCCTCACCACCGGGAGAGGGAAGACGGCACGTAATTTCAGCAGGAACGATCTGTGAGGACTTTGTCTCCCATTCATTCGCGGACCGCTGATACAGCATGCCCGGGGCGGTGATAGCCTCACCACCGGGAAAGGAAGGACGATCTCAGTCACAACGGTGACAGCTACAGGCGGTAATTATTTAACTCTCAGTTTACTCTGAACTAACTATTACAGCCGGGACGCCGGCACATAAAGCCATCTGTTAAACCCGTGTGGATCTTGCAAAGGAATATAATCTGACACATATTGTCTTTAAAAGGACACGTGGTATTTACTTAAATACATTATAACATTCATCTGAGCCTTGGGATACAATTTCCATCGCCCAAGGATCCACGTCTGACTGAACCCAGACGTGGCTGAAGAGTCGAAGACGTGCCCCCACCGGCGCAGACTCCCTCAGTGGAGCCCCAGCGTCATGCAGTGGATTTAGTAGAAGCCGGGGAGGACTTCTGCTCCTGGGAACTAGCCGTGGCAGGCATTCTTCTCCCTTTACCCAAACCTCTGGCGAGGAAGGAAGAGCCCCGACCTCTTATGGATTTATGCGACCGAAAGTACTGCATCTGATATTGTGGTGTTTTCTTTTGCTGTGGGGGAACATAAGGAAAAAAAGTAGATTTACCCGCGGTAGCTGTGGAAACCAGATCCGCGAGACCTTCCCCAAATAACACCTCACCCTTGTAAGGCAAAACTTCCATATGCCTCTTTGAGTCGGCATCACCCGTCCATTGGCGGGTCCACAGGGCTCGCCTATCAGAAATCACCATGGCGTTGGCTCTTGAACCTAGTAGCCCAATGTCTCCCTGAGCGTCTCTCATATATAAGACTGCGTCTTTAATGTGACCTAAGGTCAATAAAATGGTATCCCAAATCTGGGGTATCAATGTCAGCTACCGCACTACAAACCCAAGCCGATGCTATTGCCGGTCTGAGCAAAGCACCCGTATGTGAATAAATTGATTTTAAGGTAGTTTCCTGTCTGCGATCAGCAGGATCCTTGAGGGCCACCGTGTCTGGAGGCGGTAGCGCCACCTTCATGGATAAGCGCGTTAAAGCCTTGTCCACCCTGGGCGAGGATTCCCACCGTACCCTGTCCTGTGCAGGGAAAGGATACGCCATAAGAATCCTCTTGGGAATCTGATAAATAATGCGTTCAGCTCATGAGATGGGGGAAAGGTTACCTCAGGTTTCTTTTCCTTAAACATGCATACCCTCGTGTCAGGGACAGAGGGGTCATCTGTGATATGTAAAACATCTTTCTCTTACGTCCTAGAGGATGCTGGGGACTCCGTGAGGACCTTGGGGGTATAGACGGGCTCCGCAGGAGACATGGGCACTATAAAGAATTTTAGATTGGGTGTGCACTGGCTCCTCCCTCTATGCCCCTCCTCCAGACCTCAGTTAGATCCTGTGCCCAGAGGAGATTGGGTGCATTACAGGGGAGCTCTCCTGAGTTTCTCTGAAAAATAATTTTATTAGGTTTTTTATTTTCAGGGAGCACTGCTGGCAACAGGGCCCCTGCATCGTGGGACTGAGGGGAGAGAAGCAGACCTACTTAAGTGATAGGCTCTGCTTCTTAGGCTACTGGACACCATTAGCTCCAGAGGGAGTCGGAACGCAGGTCTCCCCTCGCCGTTCGTCCCAGAGTCGTGCCGCCGTCCTCCTCACAGAGCCGGAAGATAGAAGCCGGGTGAGTATAAGAAGAAAGAAGACTTCTTAGGCGGCAGAAGACTTCAGATCTTCCCTGAGGTAAGCGCGCAGCGGTAACGCTGCGCGCCATTGCTCCCACACACAACACACACTAGCAGGCACTGATGGGTGCAGGGCGCAGGGGGGGCGCCCTGGGCAGCAATAAAAACCTCTAAATCTGGCATTTATAAGTTTATGGGCTGCGGAGGCAGTAATTATATAAATCCCCCACCAGTTTTTATGCTTTGAGCGGGACCGAAGCCCGCCGCTGGAGGGGGCGGAGCTTGGTCCCTCAGCACTAACCAGCGCCATTTTCTCCAAAGAGATCTGCAGAGAAGCTGGCGCCCCGGTCTCTCCCCTGCTGAACACGGTGACACAGGGCTGAAAAGAGGGGGGGGGGGGCACTTGTAAGGCGCAGTGAGTGTATTACACAGTAAATTATATATATAAAAGCGCTATATTATCTGGGAAATTGTTTCCAGTGTCAGTTGGCGCTGGGTATGTGCTGGCATACTCTCTCTCTGTCTCTCCAAAGGGCCTTATTGGGGAACTGTCTCCTTATAACTATGTCCCTGTGTGTGTGGGAGTGTTGGTACGAGTGTGTCGGCATGTCTGATGCGGAAGGCTCAGCTAAGGAGGAGGTGGAGCAGATGATTGTGGTGTCTCTGTCGGCAACGCCGACTCATGATTGGATGGACATGTGGAATGTTTTAAATGCAAATGTGACCTTATTACATAAGAGACTGGACAAAGCAGAGTCCAGGGAAAAAGCAGAGAGTCAATTCACGGCTTCGACTGTGTCACAGGGCCCTTCTGGGTCTCAAAAACGTCCCCTATCCCAAATTGCAGACACTGATACCGACACGGATTCTGACTCCAGTGTCGACTACGATGATGCGAGGTTACACCCAAGGGTGGCCAAAAGTATTCATTATATGATTATTGCAATAAAAGATGTTTTGCATATCACAGATGACCCCTCGGTCCCTGACACGAGGGTGCGCATGTATAAGGAAAAGAAACCTGAGGTAACCTTTTCCCCATCTCATGAGCTTAACGAGTTATTTGAAAAAGCTTGGGAAACTGCAGATAAAAAACTGCAGATTCCCAAAAGGATTCTTATGGCGTATCCTTTCCCTGCACAGGACAGGGTACGTTGGGAATCCTCACCCAGGGTGGACAAGGCTTTAACGCGCCTGTCCAAGAAGGTGGCGCTACCGTCTCCGGACACGGCAGCCCTCAAGGATCCTGCTGATCGCAGATAGGAAACTACTTTAAAATCTATTTATGCGCATACGGGTGCTTTACTCAGACCGGCAATAGCATCGGCATGGGTGTGTAGTGCAGTTGCAGCTTGGACAGATACCTTGTCAGCTGACCTTGATACCCTAGACAGGGATACCATTTTATTGACCTTAGGTCACATTAAATACGCAGTCTTATATATGAGGGATGCTCAAAGAGACGTTGAGCTGCTAGGTTCGAGAGCCAACGCCATGGCGATGTCTGCTAGGCGAGCCCTGTGGACACACCAATGGACGGGTGACGCCGACTCAAAGAAGCATATGGAAGTTTTGCCATATAAAGGTGAAGTTTTATTTGGGGAAGGTTTTGCGGACCTGGTTGCCACAGCTACCGCGGGTAAATCTTCCTTTTTGCCTTTTGTTCCCCCACAGCAAAAGAAAACTCCACAATATCAGATGCAGTCCTTTCGGTCGCATAAGTCCAGAAGAGGTCGGGGCTCATCTTTCCTCGCCAGAGGTAAGGGTAGAGGGAAGAGAGCACCTGCTCCGGCTAGTTCCCAGGGGCAGAAGTCCTCCCCGGCTATTACTAAATCCACTGCATGACGCTGGGGCTCCACTGAGGGAGTCCGCGCCGGTGGGGGCACGTCTTCGACTCTTCAGCCACGTCTGGGTTCAGTCAGACGTGGATCCTTGGGCGATGGAAATTGTATCCCAAGGCTACAAACTGGAATTCGAAGAGGTGCCCCCTCGCCGATTTTTCAAGTCGGCCTTGCCAGCTTCTCCCCCAGAGAGGGCAGTAGTGTTAGCTGCAATTCAAAAGCTGTGTCAACAGCAAGTGATTATCACGGTTCCCCTAGTCCAACAGGGGAAAGGGTACTATTCAACCCTGTTCGTGCTCCCGAAGCCAGATGGCTCGGTCAGACCCATTTTAAATCTAAAATCCCTAAACCTGTACTTGAAAAAGTTCAAATTCAAGATGGAATCACTCCGGGCAGTTATCTCCAGTCTGGAAGGGGGAGATTTTATGGTGTTACTCGACATAAAGGATGCATACCTTCATGTCCCCATATATCCTCCTCATCAGGCGTACCTGAGATTCGCTGTACAGGACTGTCATTACCAGTGTCACGATCCGGGTATCTGGACACCATTTCTTACCCATCAGATGCCTCCTAAGGCTGGCTCAGCGCTCCAGGACCGGATCCCATCTGTTATCCTAATGTTCACATTCCTGCATCCTCTCCTGTCTCTCTGAGACGCTGTCACAGTAACGCCTTATTACATCTGGCATGGCGTCTCCCGCGGCCTCCGCCGCCGTCCCTGAGCTTCTGCATGCAGAGTGTCAGAGTGGCGATTACGTCAGCCGCGGCCTCCGCTGTGTCCGCGTGGTTGGATGTGCACTTGTCAGCCTGGCGTCTCCTGTCTCCAGTGGCCGGCGCCGCCATTACTGTTTTCATTACCACATGGATTACAAACCAAACTTCCCTCCAAGTGTCTGCATGGGCGCAGCCATCTTGGATTCTGTCAGCTGATCATTTCCTCCAATCTGTTGTCAGTATTGATAATCTGCATAATTGCCTAGCCAATCCCTTCCTTGCTGCAGGTATAAATACACTGTGCCTGAGCAAGGAAGGCGTCAGTGCTTTGGTTGTCAAACCTAGTTCCTGTTTGTCTCTCTCCTGTGATTGTCTTCCAGGTTCCAGCTCCTGTCTCAAGACTTCCTCCATAGAGACCCGCACCAGCATTCCACCTGCGGTGTAGCCTGACTCTCCAATCCATTGTGGATTCATCTGTTTCCAGCTACAACATTACCTGCTTCCAGCTCAGCTTCCAGCAGAGTACAGCTTCCCTTAAAGGGCCGGTGTCCTTTCTACACTTTACCACTCTCCACCGGTATTATTATTTCTCCGCTCTCAAGTTCTACATTTCAGTTCATATTTCATCGCTCCCAAGTTCATTTATTATTTAACTGGTTCCAGCCAGTATCCACTCCGTGCTAACAACAGTCTGGTTCCAGCCAGTATCCACAGCAGCTGTTTTATCTTCATCAACCCAGCTTTTCCTGGAACACCAGCTGGCACAATCCTGGGTTATCTCCATTGCTACAGTCGGGCCTGGTAAGGACTTTCCATCTAGAAGATCATAAGAACTATCTCACACTACCAGTGCCCTGTGGCTCCTGCCATCCTGTAGTACCCAGGAACTGTATTTATTCTTTGCTGACTTTTACGTTTTCTTTTACTGCTGCTGTGTTGCGGAGTTGTCATAATAAACATCATTGACTTTTATCCAAGTTGTCGTGGTCACGCCTTCGGGCAGTTATTATTCATGTTACTTACATGTCCAGGGGTCTGATACAACCTCCCAGGTTCCGGTACATCTCAGCCCCTACAACTGAGGCTGCCTCCCGTCAGCTCAGGCCCTCAGTTGTGACAGTAAGCACTGACCTAATGAATCCAGCCGGAGACCAGGATCAAGCGGCCAGGCCGATGCAAGAACTGGCAGCCCGACTAGAACATCAGGAGGCTGCACAGGGCCACATCATCCGCTGTCTCCAGGATCTCTCTACTCGGCTGGATGGGATTCAGACAACTCTCCGTGGATCAGGCGCGTCTGGTGCGTCAACCACAGTGACTCCAGCTATAACCCCACCCACCTTACCCATTTCTGCTCCACGTCTTCATCTTCCAACGCCAGCAAAATTTGACGGTTCTCCAAGATTCTGCAGGGGATTTCTCAACCAGTGTGAGATTCAGTTTGAGCTACAACCTGGCAATTTTCCCAGTGACCGTACAAAAATTGCCTACATTATTTCTCTTCTCAGTGGCTCAGCCCTTGATTGGGCATCACCGTTATGGGAGAGGTCCGACACCCTGCTATCTTCCTACACTGCCTTCGTGTCAACATTCAGGCGCATCTTCGACGAGCCAGGCCGGGTAACCTCAGCTTCATCCGAGATTCTCCGTTTACGCCAGGGGTCACGTACTGTAGGACAATATCTGATACAGTTCCAGATCCTGGCATCCGAACTGGCATGGAACGACGAGGCCCTGTATGCTGCATTCTGGCATGGCTTATCTGAGCGTATTAAAGATGAGTTAGCTACCAGAGACTTACCTTCTAAGTTAGATGAGCTAATCTCACTCTGCACGAAAGTTGATTTACGTTTCAGAGAGAGAGCAACTGAGCGTGGAAGATCATCTGCTCCAAAATCTTCTGCTCCTCCTCCTCGCCAACTGTCACCAACTAAAGATGAGCCCATGCAACTTGGCCGTTCCCGTTTAACTCCTGCTGAGCGCCGAAGACGTCTCTCCGAGTCTCTCTGTCTCTATTGTGCAGCTCCGTCTCACACCATTAATGCCTGTCCCAAACGTCCGGGACTCCAGACCCTAGCTCGCCAAGGAGAGGGCCGGCTAGGAGTAATGATCTCCTCTCCATCTCCTCAAGATTGTAATCTCCCAGTCTCGCTTCAAGTTGCTCAACGTTATCGGAACGTCATTGCCCTCCTTGATTCCGGAGCAGCTGGGAACTTTATTACCGAAGCCTATGTTAAACGGTGGTCCCTACCCACCGAGAGACTTCCTTCGTCCATTTCTTTAACTGCCGTGGATGGCAGCAAAATTTTTGATGCAGTTATTTCTTTAAGGACTCTACCAGTTCGTCTGAGAGTGGGAGTTCTTCATTCCGAACTTATTTCTTTTTTAGTGATTCCAAGAGCCACACATCCTGTGGTCCTGGGCCTTCCATGGCTCCGTCTTCACAATCCTACAATTGATTGGACGACTACGCAAATCCTGGCATGGGGTTCCTCCTGTGCTGAGACATGTTTGTTTAAAGTATTGCCTGTCTGTTCTACCTCCCCCAGGTCGTCTGATGTTCCACCTCCTCCATATCAAGATTTCACGGATGTGTTCAGTAAAGCTTCTGCTGATATCCTTCCTCCTCATAGAGAATGGGACTGTCCGATTGATCTCGTTCCAGGGAAGGTTCCACCTCGAGGCCGAACTTATCCGTTGTCTCTGCCTGAGACGCATTCTATGGAGGAATATATTAAAGAGAACCTAGCAAAGGGGTTCATTCGACCTTCTTCTTCTCCAGCCGGCGCAGGCTTCTTTTTTGTAAAAAAGAAAGATGGTGGTCTGCGGCCGTGCATCGACTACAGAGGTTTGAACGACATTACCATCAAGAACCGTTATCCTTTACCCCTGATTACTGAGCTCTTTGACAGAGTTAGCGGAGCTACCATCTTTACAAAGCTGGACTTGCGAGGTGCATACAATCTCATCCGGATCCGTGAGGGTGACGAGTGGAAGACCGCCTTTAACACCCGTGACGGACATTATGAGTACCTCGTCATGCCCTTCGGATTGAGCAATGCTCCAGCTGTCTTCCAGCATTTTGTCAATGAGATCTTCAGAGACATTCTATACCGTCATGTCGTGGTCTATCTAGACGATATCCTCATTTTTGCCAACGATTTAGAGGAACATCGTTTTTGGGTTAAAGAGGTTCTGTCCCGTCTCCGTGTCAATCATCTCTATTGCAAATTAGAAAAATGCGTCTTTGAAGTCAAGTCCATTCCGTTTCTAGGGTACATTGTGTCCGGTTCCGGACTAGAGATGGATCCTGAGAAACTACAAGCAATCCAAAATTGGCCGGTACCCTTAACCCTCAAAGGGGTCCAGAGGTTCTTAGGGTTCGCCAACTATTACCGAAAGTTTATACGAGACTTTTCCACCATTGTGGCGCCTATTACTGCTTTCACTAAGAAGGGTGCTAACCCGTCCAAGTGGTCTGAAGAAGCCATGCAAGCATTTCATCTTTTAAAACAAAGGTTCATCTCTGCGCCTGTTCTGAAACAGCCTGACATCGACTCTCCTTTCATCTTAGAGGTGGATGCCTCCTCCGTTGGAGTAGGAGCGGTGTTATCTCAGAGGGCTAAAGATGGCCATTTACACCCTTGCAGTTTCTTCTCCCGGAAGTTCTCCCCAGCTGAGCGCAACTATGCCATTGGCGACCAGGAGTTGCTAGCCATCAAGCTCGCTCTAGAAGAGTGGAGGTATCTGTTGGAGGGAGCTTCTCATTCAATCACCATACTTACAGACCACAAGAACCTTTTATACCTGAAGGGCGCACAATGTCTCAACCCTCGTCAGGCCAGATGGGCACTTTTCTTTTCCAGGTTCGACTTTAAACTCCAGTTCTGTCCGGGCTCTCAGAATCGCAAGGCCGATGCCCTTTCCCGCTCATGGGAGCAAGAAAATGAGTCAGAGTCTTCAGACAAGCATCCTATTATAAATCCGTTGGCATTCTCCACGGTAGGGATGGACTCTACGCCCCCATCAGGGAAAAGTTTTGTGAAGCCGATGCTAAGGAAGAAGCTCATGCATTGGGCCCATGCTTCCCGTTTTGCCGGACATACAGGTATCCAAAAAACCCTGGAGTTTATCTCTAGGTCCTATTGGTGGCCAACTCTGAAAAAGGACGTCTTGGAGTTTATTGCATCTTGCCCAAAGTATGCCCAACATAAAGTATCCCGCCAGTCGCCTGCGGGGCAACTGGTTCCACTATCCGTTCCCCGTCGACCATGGACCCACTTGTCGATGGATTTCATTACAGACTTACCCATATGCAACAAGTTCAATACCATCTGGGTGGTAGTTGACCGGTTCACCAAGATGGCACACTTCATTCCTCTCACCGGTCTTCCGTCAGCTTCCAAGTTGGCTCAAGTATTCATACAAGAGATCTTCCGACTCCACGGTCTTCCTGAAGAAATTATCTCAGATCGAGGAGTTCAATTCACAGCCAAATTCTGGCGAAGTTTATGTCAAGTCCTCCAAGTCAAGCTAAAGTTTTCCACGGCTTACCATCCTCAGACCAATGGTCAAACCGAGAGGGTGAATCAGGACTTGGAGGCCTTCCTCCGCATCTATGTGTCCTCCTCTCAAGATGACTGGGTTCAATTACTTCCCTGGGCCGAGTTCTGTCATAACAACCAGTATCATTCTTCATCTGCTTCAACACCATTCTTCACTAACTTTGGATTCCACCCTAAAGTCCCTGAGTTCCAACCGCTTCCAGCAACTTCTGTTCCCGCAGTGGATATCACCTTGCATCAGTTTGCCAATATCTGGAAGAGCGTACGATCAGCTCTGCTCAAGGCATCATTCAGGTACAAGAAGTTTGCGGATAAGAAGCGTCGAGCAGTTCCTGCTCTCAAGGTGGGTGATCGGGTATGGTTATCCACGAAGAATTTGAGGTTAAGAGTTCCCAGTATGAAGTTTGCACCTCGCTATATCGGTCCTTTCAAGATTGAACAAGTCATCAATCCTGTTGCTTACAGACTCCAGTTGCCTCCCTTCTTAAAAATACCCAGGACATTCCATGTTTCCCTGTTGAAACCGCTGATCTTGAATCGGTTTCATTCCTCACTTCCTCCAACTCCGAAAGTCCAAACTCAACGAGGCGTTGAGTATGAAGTGGCCAAGATCCTGGACTCACGTCACCGTTACGGTCAACTACAATATCTTATTGACTGGAAGGGTTATGGTCCTGAGGAACGTTCATGGACCAATGCTTCTGATGTCCATGCTCCTGCCTTGGTCCGGAGATTCCATTCCAAGTTTCCTCAAAAGCCAAAGAAGTGTCCTGGGGCCACTCCTAAAGGGGGGGGTGCTGTCACGATCCGGGTATCTGGACGCCATTTCTTACCCATCAGATGCCTCCTAAGGCTGGCTCAGCGCTCCAGGACCGGATCCCATCTGTTATCCTAATGTTCACATTCCTGCATCCTCTCCTGTCTCTCTGAGACGCTGTCACAGTAACGCCTTATTACATCTGGCATGGCGTCTCCCGCGGCCTCCGCCGCCGTCCCTGAGCTTCTGCATGCAGAGTGTCAGAGTGGCGATTACGTCAGCCGCGGCCTCCGCTGTGTCCGCGTGGTTGGATGTGCACTTGTCAGCCTGGTGTCTCCTGTCTCCAGTGGCCGGCGCCGCCATTACTGTTTTCATTACCACATGGATTACAAACCAAACTTCCCTCCAAGTGTCTGCATGGGCGCAGCCATCTTGGATTCTGTCAGCTGATCATTTCCTCCAATCTGTTGTCAGTATTGTTAATCTGCATAATTGCCTAGCCAATCCCTTCCTTGCTGCAGGTATAAATACACTGTGCCTGAGCAAGGAAGGCGTCAGTGCTTTGGTTGTCAAACCTAGTTCCTGTTTGTCTCTCTCCTGTGATTGTCTTCCAGGTTCCAGCTCCTGTCTCAAGACTTCCTCCATAGAGACCCGCACCAGCATTCCACCTGCGGTGTAGCCTGACTCTCCAATCCATTGTGGATTCATCTGTTTCCAGCTACAACATTACCTGCTTCCAGCTCAGCTTCCAGCAGAGTACAGCTTCCCTTAAAGGGCCGGTGTCCTTTCTACACTTTACCACTCTCCACCGGTATTATTATTTCTCCGCTCTCAAGTTCTACATTTCAGTTCATATTTCATCGCTCCCAAGTTCATTTATTATTTAACTGGTTCCAGCCAGTATCCACTCCGTGCTAACAACAGTCTGGTTCCAGCCAGTATCCACAGCAGCTGTTTTATCTTCAGCAACCCAGCTTTTCCTGGAACACCAGCTGGCACAATCCTGGGTTATCTCCATTGCTACAGTCGGGCCTGGTAAGGACTTTCCAACTAGAAGATCATAAGAACTATCTCACACTACCAGTGCCCTGTGGCTCCTGCCATCCTGTAGTACCCAGGAACTGTATTTATTCTTTGCTGACTTTTACGTTTTCTTTTACTGCTGCTGTGTTGCGGAGTTGTCATAATAAACATCATTGACTTTTATCCAAGTTGTCGTGGTCACGCCTTCGGGCAGTTATTATTCATGTTACTTACATGTCCAGGGGTCTGATACAACCTCCCAGGTTCCGGTACATCTCAGCCCCTACAACTGTCACAGTTGTGACTGAGATCGTCCTTCCTTTCCCGGTGGTGAGGCTATCACCGCCCCGGGCGTGCTGTATCAGGGGTCCGCGAATGAATGGGAGACAGAGTCCTCACAGATCGTTCCTGCTGAAATTACGTGCCGTCTTCCCTCTCCCGGTGGTGACGCTACATTGGACACCCAGCAGTGCTTTGATCCACCGGGAGAAACGGAATTGGCTTTTGAAAGTATACACAGAGATTCTGCAGCCGCATCATTACGAGTAAGCACCTTCCATATTGCCACCCCTCCTGCTTGTTAACCTGTCTGCCGAATACCATCACGCTGCAAACAGCAGGTTATCTGTGGGCTGCATTTACGAACATTCGGAGCACTATACCCGGAGCGGTGACGGCCTCACCACCGGGAGAGGGAAGACGGCACGTAATTTCAGCAGGAACGATCTGTGAGGACTTTGTCTCCCATTCATTCGCGGACCGCTGATACAGCATGCCCGGGGCGGTGATAGCCTCACCACCGGGAAAGGAAGGACGATCTCAGTCACAACGGTGACAGCTACAGGCGGTAATTATTTAACTCTCAGTTTACTCTGAACTAACTATTACAGCCGGGACGCCGGCACATAAAGCCATCTGTTAAACCCGTGTGGATCTTGCAAAGGAATATAATCTGACACATATTGTCTTTAAAAGGACACGTGGTATTTACTTAAATACATTATAACATTCATCTGAGCTGTTACTACAGTTATATTTATCTATAATTCCTGGAATGTGCCATGATTATTAAATGTCTGATGCTTGCATAGAAATTTTATATATGTTTTATTTTTATGGTGGAGTATTTGGTTTAAAATAAAAAGTATTTTATTGTTTACAAACAGTCTCCCGACCTCATTTCTGACAACTTCACAGCCTAATAATTATTATTATTATAATTATTATTATCATTACTATTTTATTCTATTAACAGCGCGATGTTTCTTAAATCTGTATCATTTTGTTTATGCTAGAGACCCTAACCAAGTCTCAAAACATACGCTGCTGTTTATCTATACGAGAAATTTTTATATCAATAATTTCTTTTTATATTTATAGAAGTTTGTTGAGCAGCGCCGGGAGAGTGGGATTGGCATACCACTGGGGACATTTTATTCCACATATCTAACCAATCAGGTGTCGGCGTTGCCGACGGAGACACCACAATCATCTGCTCCACCTCCTCCTTAGATGAGCCTTCCGCTTCAGACATGCCGACACATACGTACCGACACCCCCACACACTCAGGGATATATCCATATGGAGACAGTTTCCCAAAAAGGCCCTTTGGAGAGACAGAGAGAGAGTATGCCAGCACACACCCAGCGCCAACTGACACGGGAAACCAAATTCCCAGACAAAACAGCACTTTTATATAAATATATAATTATACACTCACTGCGCCAATAAAAAGTGCCCCCCCACCTCTTTTTTGCCCTCTGTCACCGTGTTCAGCAGGGGAGAGTCCGGGGAGCCAGTTTCTCTGCAGTGTGCTGTGGAGAAAATGGCGCTGGTTAGTGCTGGAGGATCAAGCTCCGCCCCCTCAGTGGCGGGCTTCGTTCCCGCTCAAATTTTCTATACTGGCGGGGGATTCTATAATATAGTGCCTCCGCAGCCTCTATATATATTATTAGTCAGTCCCAAGAGTTTTATAATTGCTGCCCAGGGCGCCCCCCCCTGCGCCCTGCACCCTTCAGTGCCCACTGTGTGTGTTATGTGTGGGAGCAATGGCGCGCAGCGTTACCGCTGTGTGTTACCTCAGAGAAGATCTGAAGTCTTCAGCTGCCTTTGAAGTCTTCTTTCTTCTTATACTCACCCAGCTTCTATCTTCCGGCTCTGTGAGGAGGACGGCGGCACGGCTCCGGGACGAACGGCGAGGGTGAGACCTGCGTTCCGACCCTCTGGAGCTAATGGTGTCCAGTAGCCTAAGAAGCAGAGCCTATCGTTTAAGTAGGTCTGCTTCTCTCTCCTCAGTCCCACGATGCAGGGAGCCTGTTGCCAGCAGTGCTCCCTGAAAATAAAAAACCTAACAAAATTATTTTTTCAGAGAACCTCGGGAGAGCTCCCCTGTAGTGCACCCAGTCTCCTCTGGGCACAGGATCTAACTGAGGTCTGGAGGAGGGGCATAGAGGGAGGAGCCAGTGCACACCTAGCCCGTCTATACCCCATGGTCCTTATGAAGTCCCCAGAATCCTCTAGGACTTAAGAGAAAGAAAAATGTTACGACAACCGTCCTTGATTTTGTTGTTCTCCACGCTCAGGTGCCGTCCAACAGTCCTGCCTCTTAGCTTTCCTGGAACAGATTCTCTAGTGATACGAGGTTCTCTTCACCTTTCTCTTTGTCACGAGTTTTCTCCGGGTCAGCGACCTTCTTGCAGTGGGACGAGTGGACCCAAGTCTCTCTCTCGGCAACCTTTAGTGCTGTCGTGCTGGTCAACAAAACTTGATACGGTCCTTCCCACCTGTCAATGAGGCAACCTGAGCGTAGAAAATTTCGAATCATCACATAATCCCCAGGTTCATGTCATGACAATTACTGTTTGGTAGGTCAGGAATCACCAGTTTCAGATTCCTTTGCTGGTTTCTCAGTTGCTGGCTCATCCTAACCAAATATTGCACAGTCATTTCATTATTGCACTTCAAATCATCCTGGGGGTCTATCATTACATGGGGTTGTCGTCCAAAAAGAACTTCAAAGGGTGATAGGTTAAGTGGTGACCTGGGAGTGGTTCTGATGCTGTACAACACTAGTGGCAATGCTTCTGGCCACAACAGTCCAGTTTCAGCCATCACTTTGCTCAGCTTGTTCTTAATAGTGCTATTTATTCTCTCCACCTTCGCACTGGCCTGTGGCCGGTATGGAGTATGCAGCTTACTATTAATTCCCATCAGTTTGCACATGACCTGAAAGACTTCACCTGTAAAATGGGTACCCCTATCACTTTCAATCATTTTAGGGATACCATATCAACACACAAATTCCTGCGCGACTTTCTTTGCAGTGAACACAGCAGTATTTGTGGCAGCGGAGAATGCTTCTACCCAGTTCGAAAAGACATCGGTACATACTAAAACATACTTTCAATTTCTACAGGGTGGTAACTGTATGAAGTTGATTTGTATTACCTGGAAAGGTCCGTCTGTAGGAGGGATATGGGATGGCTCCTTTGGTATTGTCTTACCAATATTCTTCCTCAAGCAAGTAAGACATGTCATTGCTTTCTTACCTGCATGAGAAGAGAACCCTGGTGCACTCCAGTAGGCTCTTACCAATTTGCACATACCTTCCTTGCCCAGATGAGTCAGACCGTGTGCCGCCTCAGCTAGGTTTGGGAGATATGCCCTGGGGCCACTGGCTTACCGTGTCCATCTCTCCAAAGTCCTGAGGACTCCTGACCATATCCCTTCGCCTTCCAGACTGCCTTCTCCTGTAGGGAACACAAATTTTGCATTTCCATTTAACTGTTGTGTATTTGTTGTGTAGGGTAAAAAAAAAAACATCTCTAGAGGAGAGAGAAGAGAAAAAAAAGAAAATGTCAGGTTTGCGTTCACCAATGGGCTGTCACACCATCATGCATACCAGTGTCTGTACACAATTTCCCTTCACCAGTATTCTCATTCTCCATCCTTTGTGCATGACAAGGCACACTGCAGTAATACTGGTGCCATCGTGCTGGTGAGATATACCGGGTTCGATGTGGTGTATGAACTGTAATCGGGTCCATGTATTGTACCCTCCTGTAGGTGAACGTAAAAGATGAAGAGGAAACTGTGAAGTAAAAAAAAAAGAATAGAGGTTGGTAACAGGTAAATTTTGTAGAGGTGAAGAGGATTTTATTAAAATGACAGCTGGATTGGGCACTATGGGGAATTGATTCTCTACTTGGTCTACTCCCCTTTAAAGTTTGTGTTTGTTGTATCACTACTGGGACTATCCCAGCCATCAATCCAGTGTCCTGTCCATCCTAAATTCATAGGGAACCCGGTATCTGTGAGATAATTTCCTCTACCTGGGATGGACATGAATCTAGGTGGTCATTCCGAGTTGTTCGCTATTTTTTTCGTTCGCACAAGGTATGTGCAAAATTGCGAACATGTTGCAAAATAGCGAATATCCGCCTCCGTTTTTTTGCTAATTCGTCCGCAGTATTACACAATGTGGGCGTACGCCAAATGACATCGCAGCAGTGAGAAACCATCGTATTAACACATACCTTATCGTAAAAATACTAAGTTTTCGTAGATTTACACATTTTTCTTAAAAGTGCACACTTTTGCGGAAAAACGCACAACAAAGGGGGTCATTCCGAGTTGTTCGCTTGTTATTTTTTTCTCGCAACGGAGCGATTAGTCGCTAATGCGCATGCGCAATGTCCGCAGTGCGACTGCGCCAAGTAAATTTGCTATGCAGTTAGGAATTTTACTCACGGCATTACGAGGTTTTTTCTTCGTTCTGGTGTTCGTAATGTGATTGACAGGAAGTGGGTGTTTCTGGGCGGAAACAGGCCGTTTTATGGGTGTGTGTGAAAAAACGCTACCGTTTCTGGGAAAAACGCGGGAGTGGCTGGAGAAACGGAGGAGTGTCTGGCCGAACGCTGGGTGTGTTTGTGACGTCAAACCAGGAACGACAAGCACTGAACTGATCGCACTGGCAGAGTAAGTCTCGAGCTACTCAGAAACTGCACAGAGAAGTCTTTTCGCAATATTGCGAATCTTTCGTTCGCAATTTTGATAAGCTAAGATTCACTCCCACTAGGCGGCGGCTTAGCGTGTGCAAAGCTGCTAAAAGCAGCTAGCGAGCGAACAACTCGGAATGAGGGCCAATGTGTTTTTTTTCTATTAAGTGAAATTACACCTTTCAGTTTAAAGTCCACAAGCCCTCGTCAATTACGAATCCAATTAGTGTAATGAATGATAATGTTCATGACCAATCAAGTCTTCAAAAAATACCTGAAGAACACTTTGTAGGCATAATTGGCCATCAACATTTAAATGTTTAAATTATAAATATAGATGTTTTAAATGTGCCTGGTCTAATTTTTTTTGTTTTTTTGTGTAGAGGTTTAGCTTGTGAATGAAGGTGTTTACATGTTGATTTAGACAATAACCTCCTAACTGTATTTGTGTTTTTGTTTTAAATCTTACGTTAGATGTGTGAAATGTTTAAGGTAATCAATTTCTGCTAGCCAATCTGCTGTTCCTTTATTGCATTAATAAACACAACACCCGCTTAACTTGAAATATATATAGATTTTTTTGTTTGTCATATTTTTTTTTTACATTTTTTTTTTAAACTGAAAATATTAAATTTTCTCTGACATCCTAGTGGATGCTGGGAACTCCGAAAGGACCATGGGGAATAGCGGCTCCGCAGGAGACTGGGCACAAAAGTAAAAGCTTTAGGACTACCTGGTGTGCACTGGCTCCTCCCCCTATGACCCTCCTCCAAGCCTCAGTTAGATTTTGTGCCCGAACGAGAAGGGTGCATACTAAGGGGCTCTCCTGAGCTGCTTAGAGTAAAAGTTTAAAGTAGGTTTTTTATTTTCAGTGAGACCTGCTGGCAACAGGCTCACTGCACCGAGGGACTAAGGGGAGAAGAAGCGAACTCACCTGCGTGCAGAGTGGATTGGGCTTCTTAGGCTACTGGACATTAGCTCCAGAGGGACGATCACAGGCCCAGCCATGGATGGGTCCCAGAGCCGCGCCGCCGGCCCCCTTACAGAGCCAGAAGACTGAAGAGGTCCGGAAAATCGGCGGCAGAAGACGTCCTGTCTTCAATAAGGTAGCGCACAGCACCGCAGCTGTGCGCCATTGCTCTCAGCACACTTCACACTCCGGTCACTGAGGGTGCAGGGCGCTGGGGGGGGCGCCCTGAGACGCAATAAAAACACCTTATATGGCAAAAAATACATCACATATAGCTCCTGGGCTATATGGATGCATTTAACCCCTGCCAATTTTTCCATAAAAAAGCGGGAGAAAGGCCGCCGAGAAGGGGGCGGAGCCTATCTCCTCAGCACACTGGCGCCATTTTTTCCTCACAGCTCCATTGGAGGGAAGCTCCCTGACTCTCCCCTGCAGTCCTGCACTACAGAAACAGGGTAAAACAAGAGAGGGGGGGCACTAATTTGGCAGATAAATATATACAGCAGCTATATCAGGGAGAAACACTTATATAAGGTTATCCCTGTATATATATAGCGCTCTGGTGTGTGCTGGCAAACTCTCCCTCTGTCTCCCCAAAGGGCTAGTGGGGTCCTGTCCTCTATCAGAGCATTCCCTGTGTGTGTGCTGTGTGTCGGTACGTTGTGTCGACATGTATGAGGAGGAAAATGGTATGGAGGCGGAGCAATTGCCTGTATTAGTGATGTCACCCCCTAGGGAGTCGACACCTGACTGGATGGTCTTATGGAAGAAACAAACGTATTTTCCAGTAGGGCCACACGTTACATGATCACGGCAATGAAGGAGGTTTTGAACATTTCTGATACTACAAGTACCACAAAAAAGGGTATTATGTGGGGTGTGAAAAAACTACCCGTAGTTTTTCCTGAATCAGATGAATTAAATGAGGTGTGTGATGAAGCGTGGGTTTCCCCCGATAAAAAACTGCTAATTTCTAAAAAATTATTGGCATTATACCCTTTCCCGCCAGAGGTTAGGGCGCGTTGGGAAACACCCCCTAGGGTAGATAAGGCGCTCACACGCTTATCAAAACAAGTGGCGTTACCGTCTCCTGATACGGCCGCCCTCAAGGAACCAGCTGATAGGAAGCTGGAAAATATCCTAAAAAGTATATACACACATACTGGTATTATACTGCGACCAGCAATCGCCTCAGCCTGGATGTGCAGTGCTGGGGTGGCTTGGTCGGATTCCCTGACTGAAAATATTGATACCCTGGACAGGGACAGTATATTATTTACTATAGAGCATTTAAAGGATGCATTTCTATATATGCGAGATGCACAGAGGGATATTTGCACTCTGGCATCAAGAGTAAGTGCGCTGTCCATTTCTGCCAGAAGAGGGTTATGGACGCGACAGTGGTCAGGTGATGCGGATTCCAAACGGCATATGGAAGTATTGCCGTATAAAGGGGAGGAGTTATTTGGGGTCGGTCTATCGGACCTGGTGGCCACGGCAACGGCTGGGAAATCCACCTTTTTACCCCAGGTCACCTCTCAGCAGAAAAAGACACCGTCTTTTCAGGCTCAGTCCTTTCGTCCCCATAAGGGCAAGCGGGCAAAAGGCCACTCATATCTGCCCCGGGGCAGAGGAAGGGGAAAAAGACTGCAGCAGGCAGCCTCTTCCCAGGAACAGAAGCCCTCCCCCGCTTCTGCCAAGTCCTCAGCATGACGCTGGGGCCTTACAAGCGGACTCAGGCACGGTGGGGGCCCGTCTCAAGAATTTCAGCGCGCAGTGGGCTCACTCGCAAGTGGACCCCTGGATCCTGCAGGTAGTATCTCTGGGGTACAAGTTGGAATTCGAGACGTCTCCCCCTCGCCGGTTCCTGAAGTCTGCTTTACCAACGTCTCCCTCCGACAGGGAGGCGGTATTGGAAGCCATTCACAAGCTGTATTCCCAGCAGGTGATAATCAAGGTACCCCTCCTACAACAGGGAAAGGGGTATTATTCCACGCTGTTTGTGGTACCGAAGCCGGACGGCTCGCTGAGACCTATTTTAAATCTGAAATCCTTGAACACTTACATTCAAAGGTTCAAATTCAAGATGGAGTCACTCAGAGCAGTGATAGCGAACCTGGAAGAAGGGGACTATATGGTGTCTCTGGACATCAAGGATGCTTACCTCCATGTCCCAATTTGCCCTTCTCACCAAGGGTACCTCAGGTTTGTGGTACAGAACTGTCACTATCAGTTTCAGACGCTGCCGTTTGTATTGTCCACGGCACCCTGGGTCTTTACCAAGGTAATGGCCGAAATGATGATTCTTCTTCAAAGAAAAGGCGTCTTAATTATCCCTTACTTGGACGATCTCCTGATAAGGGCAAGGTCCAGAGAACAGTTAGAGGTCGGAGTAGCACTATCTCAAGTAGTACTACGACAGCACGGGTGAATTCTAAATATTCCAAAATCGCAGCTGATTCCGACGACACGTCTGCTGTTCCTAGGGATGATTCTGGACACAGTCCAGAAAAAGGTGTTTCTCCCGGAGGAGAAAGCCACGGAGTTATCCGACCTAGTCAGAAACCTCCTAAAACCAGGCCAAGTGTCAGTACATCAATGCACAAGGGTCCTGGGAAAAATGGTGGCTTCTTACGAAGCGATTCCATTCGGCAGATTCCACGCAAGAACTTTTCAGTGGGATCTGCTGGACAAATGGTCCGGATCGCATCTTCAAATGCATCAGCGGATAACCCTGTCTCCAAGGACAAGGGTGTCTCTCCTGTGGTGGTTGCAGAGTGCTCATCTTCTAGAGGGCCGCAGATTCGGCATTCAGGACTGGGTCCTGGTGACCACGGATGCCAGCCTGAGAGGCTGGGGAGCAGTCACACAGGGAAGAAATTTCCAGGGCTTGTGGTCAAGCATGGAAACGTCACTTCACATAAATATCCTGGAACTAAGGGCCATTTACAATGCCCTAAGTCAGGCAAGGCCTCTGCTTCAGGGTCAGCCGGTGTTGATCCACTCGGACAACATCACGGCAGTCGCCCACGTAAACAGACAGGGCGGCACAAGAAGCAGGAGGGCAATGTCGAAGTCAGAAAAATGTCTCTATGCACGTTGCCATATTTGCACCGCACACTGGTCCGTGCTGCGCATGCGTGCGCTCTCCCGTGGAGGCGCATACCCGCAATAGCGTGCACTCGCAGGCGCGGTATGCGTATTTACGGTAGAGTTTACGTAGTCGTAGCGTGCGACCCATTCGTTACAACTGTTCACAATTAATGTAGTTTATAGATCATGGTCCCTTTGATAGATTCTGAAAGTTTGGTTAAAATACAATGTCCCAGAGCTGAGGAATCCCTCTTTATATCGTACGAAGGGTCTAACAGGAATCATACAGCAGTGTTTGGTACCCATCGGAAGAGTATTTAATTAGCAATATTCCGGTGTTGGTTTGGAGCGTATTAATCGCTCGTGCGAATAGTTATGGACATAAGAAGTTTATGTCCATTTCTATTATTTACACATACTCAGGTATGCGGCGGGAAACCCAGTTTCCCACCCACCTGAGCTGTTGGAAATCGTCACAGCCCACCTGTATGAATCACCCTATGACCTTTTGTTATGATGCAGGGCCGAATTCCTTCGGCCAATGGACAATGGGATTGTAGGACCAGGAGATTGCATTGTGTGTGGGGCATAAATAGGCAGGCCGACCACATCCAGCACTCACTCTTCAACGGTTCTCATTGCTGAAAATCGGGTGCTGGATGTCCAGGCGCATGCGATCGTTTCCCCTTGTGCGTAAGTTTCTCTCCGTAATCATTGTCTTTCTGTGAGCCAATTTCTCTCATCTCTCCCCGTCTCTCTCTCTCTCCTCTTTTCTCTTATATCTCTCATAGTATTATAGTATTGTATTGTATTGCATTTAGGTCAGTGTAGTATTGTCTTTTTGTATTTATTGTTTAGTTCTGTGGTTAGGAAGTCTCTGTTATATTGTAGTGTATCATTTGTACTGTTATCCCCTTTTACAAGTATATTAGATATAATACAGTTAATAGGCTTTGGAACCTAAACCAGTATCTGTGTGTTTTCTATAGCGTTAAGTGTTCACTTGAGCGTCGGTGACGCTCAAGCAGCTTTGTAGTTAGTCAGGTTACACAAGGTTGCACTTACACCCTGTACTCACATTAAGGTATTCTTTGTATTTCTTTGGTATAAGGTTTAAACATTAAGGTATAGCGTTGTGAGCGTCTGCGCCGCTGGTGATCTCCTCGTGGTCTCGAGCGTCCGCTACGCCATAGCGAATCATTACTCTAGTCATAGCCAATAACGTGTCCTGTGATCACTGGGCCGTGAGCGAACGTGACGCTTGAGCGTCTCGCCTACGGCTGAGCGATCGCTACGCCAATAGCGTACCATTACGGTACTTCTTAAGCAAACAGCGTACAGTGTTCTTAGCTTCATAAAGGGTTGTTATACGACAAAGGAATTTAGCATTGTCAATTGGGGACTCGTCCTATCCTTCTCATATCTGCACTAGGTAGATCAGCAGACATTATCCCTCCAGCAAAGGGTGGGAGGTTGTCTCACAGTGCTGACGGGATAAGCGTCTGCTTCGCTTAGATAAAGAGTGCTGAAGGAATCCGGGAACCGGAAGTAAGAACAAAACGCTTGTGTCTTTTAAAACTGTTTATTTCTCTTCTGTCTTGCGTATACACGCACGCATACATATATCTGCATTTTCTGTTTCATTTTCGTATATCACTATTCCTGTTTGCCAAATTTTATAGTTGATGGAAAGTGCTAAAAAGAGATTTGCTGTTATTTCATAGTAGAGGTGATAGTTAAAGTATAGAACAAACACACGGTTTGTCTGAGATACAAGGCAGTCAGTGTGGATTGCGGTAGATGATCAGGGATCATTTACATTGATAAAAATAGAAATTGTGTTACGGTGGATCTTTATATTGCGTACACGTGTCGCTAACAAAGACTAGCGTACGCAATCCAAAGGCAGACGCACGCAGCGTTCATTACGCAACGTAGCGTCCGGTTACGCCCACGTAGCTCAAGCTGTGATAAAGTGAAGTAACGCAAAGGCAATAATTAACGCACAGCGGTAGATAACGCGACGCGGTAAATAACGCAAATCTATTTTTGGAAAAATCTGAAATTTAGTTTAACAGATCCTGCTCCTAATTGGTAACACTTTTGGCCTAAAGACAATTTCTGCGCAGAAATAGATATAGAAACAAAAGTGTACATGTGTTGAGTGAGTGTGTTTTGTATACAAAAGTTTATATAACTTTAAGGTGGAACCAAAAGGAAAGCCGGGTACTCGTCAAGGGACATACGTGTAAGTGACATATACGGTGGCTAGGGAGGCATCCCTGGTTAAATAATATTTGAGCATTAGAGTATAGCGGACCATAAGGTAACAAGACCAGGAGGTCATAAGGTAACAAGACCAGGAGGTCATAAGGTAACAGACCAGGAGGTCATAAGGTAACAGGTAAAATAGACAAAGAGGTCCGCTATAAAAGTCCAGTGGCACAACGCCTGGGGCGTTGGTGCAGAACCCATATAGGCCATACAAGCTCTTGCTGAAGGAATCGCGGCCGGAAACATCGATTCCATTGATCTTTCAGTACATGACAAGTAGTGCTCATGTACTGAACGATTGGACCGCACGTAATTGTGTGCAGTAGTTAGTAATCTGACCTAATACCATTAGAGTAAAGTGGTCACAAACGCTATTTGTACATTCTGACGTGATTTGTGTAATTTTTTATTTTTGGAAGGGAAGTTCGCTGGTCACTCAGGAACTATCCAACAACCGATACTTGCTGGGGAACGCGCCCCAGTAAATAAAGGTTCACAGGGGCCCTAGGTTGGGTACAGCAGCTCTGGTTACAGTGATTGCAGTACTGGCAAACGTGGGCGAGAAGTAAGTGGGGTACTTGATAAACCACCACCGCCGGCCTGCCCAAGGACATCTTGGTTTGTTTGTAAGGGTTCGCTGAAAACCTTGAGATAAAGATCCAAGGAGGAATAAGCAACGCCTGCAGATTATGGGGGCCATTTGTTCAGGTAGGGGGCGATCAACCTCGGTTCGGGTTGATTCAGAGAACCGACCAGTTGGGTCGGCACGATATGTAATGTGTGAAAAATACGGTAGTCACACAGAGGTTTTATGTGATGAATGGGAGAGAATGACTGTACAAGACAGGGACAAATTCCCAAGAATAGGTAGCTTCAGTCCAGAAGTGTTACAAAATTTAAGGAGGAGGATATGTCTCGTAAAATCAACAAAGAGACGAATTCAACATCATGATTGTTTACAGTTATGGCACCAGGAAGGTGAGATACAGAGAGGTTTGGCTCTGGCGGCAGGATCTGGGGCAGTCAGGAAGTTGATTGCCACAGCTCCTCCTCCACCATACATTGCAGGAGAGAAGTTGATTGCGGAGAGAAACGCACTGGGTTGTAAAACACAAACTCTTAGTAACATTGTAAATGTTAATGATGTTAACCAAATAACTCATGCAAGTATTAACCCGTGCAAGATGTACCCTGTTTTGAACCTTCCTCAGGAGTGTGATCAAGAAGACGATTCAGCAACAATTTCAGCTCTCTCTCTTGCAGCCACCATAGCAGAAACCACAGTAGGCACAGCGACACCCACGAGATTAGTGAAAGCCCCTAGCGGAGGGATAGGTGAGGTCGTGTCAACGGGTAAGTACGGCACCATGCACTACACTGAAACAATTGTACCACAACAAGCTGTAGAATCTACACAGGAAGAGGCTGTTAGAATTGCTCCTGTAAGGGTAATAGCAGTTCCCAATGGAAAAACAGATGTGTCTGGAGCCACTCCCATAAGGAACATTGCCATGTACACTCCATTTTCCAGAATGGAATTAAGAACAATAGTGTCCGAATTTCCTGACCCCAGAAAGGACTTAGTTGCTAGCCAAAAATACATCAGGGATCTAGGTAACACTGTAGAACCCAACAACAAGGATTGGCAGATACTGCTAAGAGCTTGTTTACCTTCCAATGTTGACGCAACTCAATTTTTAGCTGATTGTGCATTGGATAAAGATGTACCGCTTACAGACGTGTACAACAAGGATAATGTAAAAAGGATAAATTTACAGCTAAAAGAGTATTTCCCAGCCGTTGTTAAATGGAATAAAATATTTTCCATTAAGCAAAAGGAGTCCGAAACGGCAATAGAATATTTTCACCGGGCACTATTAGAAATGGCAAAGTACACGGGTATAGAAGACATAAAGACCAACCCAAACCATCGGGAAGTAGCAGTATCTGTACTGATGGATGGTTTAAAGGAAACATTAAAGACTAGGGTTCAGACCACGCAACCATGCTGGCGAGGTCTGTCAGTGTCCGGCTTGAGAGAGGCTGCTATTGATCACGACAGAAACATCACTAGGCACAGAGAGTCGCAAAGTGATAAGTTGATGTCCGTAAGTATACAGGCGCTGACCACAAGGCAGCCTGCGTATGTACCACCGAATCCTGTGGGTAAGGCAAGTGTAATAACATGTTTTTCTTGTAACAGACCGGGACACTATGCACGAGAATGTAGAACAAAGAATGTACAAAGATCTTTTCAACCCCCTAGACAACAACACAACACACGACATTGGGAGCAGGGTCCACAGAGGCGGAGTTTTGAGCCACATACAGGGGAAACAAAAAGATATCCCCCGAACAGAGATTGGCATGCCTCTGGTAGTTCCCAGCTAACTCCCTCACAAGTAGTCGCTGCCAGCAGGATTCAGGGAGGTCAGCATACCCAATAGGGGTGTGGCCATACCTGTAATCTGCACCCAGTTAGGTTGATTGCTAGTCTTGGAAGCGAACCAGAGATTGCAATCAATGTGGCTGGTAAAACTTTAAACTTTCTTGTAGACACAGGGGCGGCCAAGTCAGTGATAAATTCGACAGTGGGCATGAGAACCACTGGTAGGACAATTCCAGCCATGGGAGTAACAGGAGTAGTCCAGCACTACCCTGTTAGCAAACCAGCCGAGATTACAATAGGGCCTTTGCATACCAAGCATTCCTTTTTGCTGGCTGCATCTGCACCAACTAATCTCCTGGGAAGAGACTTACTATGTAAAATGGGTTGCGTCATTTATTGTACTCCTGAAGGTGTATTCTTGGACATTCCTGAGAATCACGCTCAGGAAGTACGAGACATGCTAGACTCCCCATCAAAATTAATGTCACATTCCATTATGACAAATAGGAATCCATCCCAAGTAGAAGAGATGACATCTCAGATACCAGAGTCGCTTTGGACAAAAGATGGACAGGACACTGGATTAATGGCAAACGTAGCTCCAGTAGTTGTGCAAGTAAAAGATGGTAGGATAGCTCCAAAAATCCCACAGTATCCTCTGAAGCCAGAGGTGGAGCTAGGAGTTTTTCCCGTAATAGAGCGCTTGCTACAACAGGGCATTCTAGTAAGAACGTCCAGCACCGCAAATAGTCCCATCTTCCCTGTTAAAAAGAGTGGGGGGAGGGGTTACAGGCTAGTGCAGGATCTAAGGGGGATTAACAAAATAGTTGAGAGTCAGTTCCCCGTAGTGCCTAATCCAGCTGTCATCCTAATGCAAATTCCTCCCACTGCCAAATTTTTCACTGTTATTGACCTCTGCTCCGCTTTCTTTTCGGTACCTCTGCACCCTGACAGCCAATATTTGTTTGCATTCACATACAGAGGAGTCCAATACACGTGGACTCGGTTACCCCAAGGTTTCATAGACAGTCCAAGTATATTTTCTCAGGCTTTGCATGATTGTTTACAGTCTTTCCAACCGGAGAGTGGATCAGTGTTGATACAGTACGTGGATGATCTACTACTGTGTTCTGATTCATTGGAAGCTTCCCTGAAGGATACGAAACAGCTCCTGTTTCATCTTTCAGACACAGGTCACAAGGTTTCCAAAGACAAGTTGCAATTATGCCAAGCTAAGGTAAAATATTTGGGACACTGTCTAACACAAGGACTGAGACACCTGACCGCTGATAGAATCCAAGCCATTAGAGACATGACACTGCCACAAACCCAACAACAGATCAGGACGTTTCTAGGAATGTGTGGGTATTGCCGTAATTGGATCCCAGGGTTTTCCATATTGGCGCTACCTCTGCAGGAAATGGTCTCTTCAAACAAACCTGATCGGATTTCGCATACAGACGAATCCGAAACAGCATTTGAGAGACTCAAACAGTGCCTAACGCAGGCACCAGCACTAGGTATGCCAGACTATGGGAAACCCTTTGAACTATACGGAACAGAAAGTGCTGGGTGCGCAGCAGGTGTACTAACACAAAAACACGGTGACGCCAGCAGGCCAATTGCATACTACAGCGCCCAGCTAGATACGGTAGCGCGATCCCTCCCCACATGCTTGCGTAGCGTTGCGGCGATAGCATTGCTAGTGACGAAAAGCGAAGATGTTGTGCTAGGCCACAACCTCACAATCCATACACCGCATGCGGTATCTGCCTTATTGAATTCTGCCCAAACCAGACACGTCTCATCAGCAAGGTTTACAAGATGGGAATTGGCATTAATGGCCCCAGTAAACATCACCATAAGGAGATGCAGTGCATTAAACCCTGCAACATTT
Organism: Pseudophryne corroboree; assembly: GCF_028390025.1. NCBI lineage: Eukaryota > Metazoa > Chordata > Amphibia > Anura > Myobatrachidae > Pseudophryne > Pseudophryne corroboree. The sequence goes on along the minus strand of NC_086445.1, from coordinate 19,260,143 downwards.
CTCCCAGGTGTGCCTGGTCAGACACAAAGGGTGGAAGGTGAGAGTGATGGGGAAGGAGGATTTAATGCAAAGGAAGATACACATGATTGTATGGAATATTTGACCCAAAATTTTACCGCAAGGCCTGACATCAGTGACAATCCACTGGAAGATGCAGAACTCACGTTCTACACGGACGGTAGTTGTCACAGACAGTCAGACTCGGGAGACTTGTGTACTGGATACGCAGTCGTAGATGACCAAGACACCATAGAAGCGGAACCGCTAGGCCCACCTCACTCAGCCCAGGTTGCTGAACTGGTCGCCCTAACCAGAGCATGTGAATTGGCTAAGGGTAAGTCAGCCAATATCTACACCGATTCTAGATACGCGTTCGGGGTAGTACATGATTTCGGAGCGCTATGGCGTCTCAGAAATTTCATGACGGCAGCTGGTACACCGATAGCGCATGCAGCTCACATAAAAAGGCTTCTAACAGCGATACAGGAACCCGATAGAGTGGCTGTTATCAAATGTAAAGCACATACATATAGCCAAGACCCAGTATCCCTTGGTAACAGCCGAGCAGACCAAGCCGCAAAGCTTGCAGCTGCTACCCCCATACAGACAGACACCACACAACTGATGGTATTTAATACCATCAACACACAAAAGTTGTGTGAGATGCAGAATTTGTGTTCCACACAGGAGAGAGCAGTCTGGAAGGCAAAGGGATATGGCCAGGAGTCCTCAGGGCTCTGGACGGATGGACATGGTAAACCAGTGGCCCCCAGGGCATACCTTCCATGTCTGGCTGAAGCAGCTCACGGGCTGACTCATCTAGGCAAGGAGGGGATGTGCAAATTGGTAAGAGCATACTGGTGCGCCCCAGGATTCTCCTCTCATGCGGGTAAAAGAGCAATGTCATGCCTTACCTGTCTGAGAAAGAATATTGGAAAAGCAATACCTACAGAACCATCCCATATCCCACCTGCCGGCGGCCCTTTCCAGGTAATACAAATTGACTTCATTCAATTACCCCCATGTAGAAATTTGAAATATGTACTTGTCTGTATGGATGTTTTCTCGAATTGGGTCGAAGCTTTTCCAGCAGCTACAAATACCGCTATGTTTACAGCTAAGAAAATTGTGCAGGAATTTGTATGTAGATATGGTATCCCTAGAATCATTGAAAGTGATAGGGGTACCCATTTTACAGGTGATGTCTTTCAAGGAATGTGTAAGTTGATGGGAATTGATAGTAAGCTGCACACTCCGTACCGTCCACAGGCGAGTGCGAAGGTCGAAAGAGTGAACAGCACTATTAAAAATAAATTGAGTAAAGTAATGGCAGAGACAGGATTGACGTGGCCAGAAGCTTTACCCATTGTTTTGTATAGCATCAGAACCACTCCCAGGTCCCCTCTTAATCTGTCTCCTTTTGAAATCTTGTTTGGTCGACAACCGCATGTCATGATTAACCCTCAGGATGATTTGAAATGTAACAATGAAGTAACTGTAAAATACTTGATTAACATGAGTAAACAGTTGAGGAATCAAAATGATAATCTGAAGTTGGTGATTCCTGATTTACCAGATAGTAATTGTCATGACATTGAACCTGGGGATTATGTAATGATACGAAATTTTCTACGCTCAGGTTGTCTTATTGATAGGTGGGAAGGACCATACCAGGTCTTATTGACTAGCACCACAGCATTGAAGGTTGCTGAGAGAGAGACTTGGGTCCATTCATCCCACTGCAAAAAGGTGGCCGATCCAGAGAAGTCCCGTGATAAGGAACAGACGGTAGAGGTTGTATCACTGGAGTGTCTGTTCCAGGAGGACTGAGGCGGCACCTGAGCCTTGAAGACCGAAAGCAGTTGTCGACTCCCTTCTCCCTTTCATTGTTTTTCTCCACTTCCCAGCCCCTCTCCCTTAAAATTTCTTTTTCCCCCTTCTCATTCTTCTCTATTTCCTCCTCAAAGATGGACTTGCCCCAAGAGACTGTGATCCGGATTTTGATGTTAACCATGATGTTGACCAGAGCAGTCTGTTCCGGCGAGAGTACCATAGAGGTCGAAAGAGGTTCTGGAATGGGTTCCGATTATGATGATGGAGGCGTAGTTTTCCAAGATCAACCAAACCAACAAGCAAAGGCGAGTATCAGAAAACGATCCGATAGAAGAAATTGTGATGGATTGTTAGCTGAAGAAAATTGTATCTGTAGGCTCTGTGATAATCTGGTTGAAGATGGATGCATAAAGAAATGCCAATCTAGTTTTAATATCCATATGGACCGGCATCCATTGAGTGACTATCACTCTCTAGTGGGTAACGTGTTAAACCAAACAGATTGTTGGGTATGCTCTCAAGTACCTCAGGGTCACAGTAAATCAGGGCTAGTACCATTTCCTTTAACGTTAGGGGAGGTACTTGAGCTAAGTGGTGGGAGACCGGTGGACCGGAGGTTTAACATCTCCAGCCCTCCTGGTTTGAAGCTCCACCAATACCATGTGGATAGGTCCCTCTTATGTTTTAACATCTCCAATCCCAGAAAACCGGGAAATTGGGAAGTGTCATGGAGCAACCTTACCATGACCTTTTCACACAGAGCAGATAGAATGCCTACAGATACAGAGCTCGTACGCCACATAGCCAGTAGAGGAAAATCTTTCCGGTATCGATATACCTTAGGAAATAGGATTACTAGAGTTGGAGAGGTATCACCAGGATACTGTGCACATATCGTACAAACCGATACGTGCATTAGGCAGATGGAAGAATTAGGGTCAGGAGATTTCACCTGGAAGGTTTGTAACATGGTCATGTCCTTCTCCGTCCCCTATGTTCTCCCCGATGATGCATATTTCATATGCGGGAGAAAGGCGTACAAGTGGCTTGCCCCAAACTCTGAAGGATTGTGTTATATTGGAAAAGTATTGCCTGAAGTGATGACTGTAACACATGACAAAATGAAGGACATACACCGTGGTGCCCAAGCTCCTTATACTCACACTCATTACGAGGACCGAGTTAAAAGACAACTGTCAGAAAGGTTAGAGCATCCGGCCTCTGATCTTATCCATGAATCCACCGGGATTCAGGTTCTGGTAGCGTTAGATTTCACTCGTACCGCTCGAGGAGTGATGAATTATAGATACATTTCCGCACTCGCCAATTTGTTAGATAATATCACTGAAATGTATGATGACACGTTTAGATACACTGGAAGAGAGCTTCAAGCTTATAAAACAGAACTAGTTCAGCATAGGATGGTTCTTAATTATCTTACAGCAGTAACAGGCAGATATTGTGTTACATTGGCAACACAGTACGGCATAAAGTGTTGCACTTATATCACGAATAGCACCGAGGATCCGGTAGAGGTCATAGACCAAAAGATGGATGATATTCTGCAATTAAAGTGGGAATTTCGTCGAAAACACAATCTCACCCTTGCTGCTGTAGGTAATGAGCTGACTGGTTGGGTGTCATGGTTGAACCCGCGAAATTGGTTCTCCGGTTTGGGAGAATGGGCTCAAGGAGTCATAATGGATGTTGGAAAGTTTCTCCTATGTATCTTGGGTGTCATTATATCAATTGGATTGATATTTAGATGCGGGCAGGCTTTAATGAGGTGCAAACAAAGTACAAAAGTGATGAGCTTGAGGAGTGAGGAAACTGTAATTAACCTGGATTTGATTTATGACCCAATGATAGAAACCAGAATGTGATGAAAATGCGATTATACGGTCCGTTTCTTTCACCTGTTTTTCTGCTTTTCTCCAAGATACAAAGACCCCTTGGACGAGGAAGTTGACGAGACGGCATACAGACAAGACAACAGACAAGACCAAAGATGAAGCTTTTGACCACTTGAGAAATGGACACTTGATGAACTTTGCCATGGATCCCCAGTTTCCCTAGTACTTTTAAACTCACGCTAGCCCAACATTTTTTGTAAATCTGATGGCTCAGACAAAGCTATTTGCTCATGCCCAAGGAGCAATACAGCGCAAAGAAGACGACTCTCAACAGATACCGAACACAACTTCGACGACAGATGTACATTTCCCTGACATAGAATATCATTGCATTTTCCATAAGTGTTCTTTATCTTCATCTCTACAACCCTCAGGTAATGACACACATAGACGATAGGGAATACAGGCACAGATATCAGCAACCACATACCTCCCCCATTCATGTATCATCAACTAAAATGTGCTCCCCATTTTGTTCAAAATCCGAAAAGAGCTCGGTAAAGTTTGACAGCCCATCCACAGACCTGTACCACAGGATAAGAAGGAATTCAAATGTATACTTCGCAATACCTCGAAGCTTGATTTACCACACGTACGGCACGATGATACATGACCCTCCAAACATGGACTCATACACACATGCTTCTACTCTCTCACTAGGTCATACCCTTTTCACACCTACTCCTCTCTTCTTCCTTACCCCACCATGGAAATCAATTAACCCCTGACTTACATTTTTCTCCTTAAACGTTTTGTGGCAGTTATTATTGACTGCCAAAGGGTGGACTGTCGAAGTCAGAAAAATGTCTCTATGCACGTTGCCATATTTGCACCGCACACTGGTCCGTGCTGCGCATGCGTGCGCTCTCCCGTGGAGGCGCATACCCGCAATAGCGTGCACTCGCAGGCGCGGTATGCGTATTTACGGTAGAGTTTACGTAGTCGTAGCGTGCGACCCATTCGTTACAACTGTTCACAATTAATGTAGTTTATAGATCATGGTCCCTTTGATAGATTCTGAAAGTTTGGTTAAAATACAATGTCCCAGAGCTGAGGAATCCCTCTTTATATCGTACGAAGGGTCTAACAGGAATCATACAGCAGTGTTTGGTACCCATCGGAAGAGTATTTAATTAGCAATATTCCGGTGTTGGTTTGGAGCGTATTAATCGCTCGTGCGAATAGTTATGGACATAAGAAGTTTATGTCCATTTCTATTATTTACACATACTCAGATATGCGGCGGGAAACCCAGTTTCCCACCCACCTGAGCTGTTGGAAATCGTCACAGCCCACCTGTATGAATCACCCTATGACCTTTTGTTATGATGCAGGGCCGAATTCCTTCGGCCAATGGACAATGGGATTGTAGGACCAGGAGATTGCATTGTGTGTGGGGCATAAATAGGCAGGCCGACCACATACAGCACTCACTCTTCAACGGTTCTCATTGCTGAAAATCGGGTGCTGGATGTCCAGGCGCATGCGATCGTTTCCCCTTGTGCGTAAGTTTCTCTCCGTAATCATTGTCTTTCTGTGAGCCAATTTCTCTCATCTCTCCCCGTCTCTCTCTCTCTTCTCTTTTCTCTTATATCTCTCATAGTATTATAGTATTGTATTGTATTGCATTTAGGTCAGTGTAGTATTGTCTTTTTGTATTTATTGTTTAGTTCTGTGGTTAGGAAGTCTCTGTTATATTGTAGTGTATCATTTGTACTGTTATCCCCTTTTACAAGTATATTAGATATAATACAGTTAATAGGCTTTGGAACCTAAACCAGTATCTGTGTGTTTTCTATAGCGTTAAGTGTTCACTTGAGCGTCGGTGACGCTCAAGCAGCTTTGTAGTTAGTCAGGTTACACAAGGTTGCACTTACACCCTGTACTCACATTAAGGTATTCTTTGTATTTCTTTGGTATAAGGTTTAAACATTAAGGTATAGCGTTGTGAGCGTCTGCGCCGCTGGTGATCTCCTCGTGGTCTCGAGCGTCCGCTACGCCATAGCGAATCATTACTCTAGTCATAGCCAATAACGTGTCCTGTGATCACTGGGCCGTGAGCGAACGTGACGCTTGAGCGTCTCGCCTACGGCTGAGCGATCGCTACGCCAATAGCGTACCATTACGGTACTTCTTAAGCAAACAGCGTACAGTGTTCTTAGCTTCATAAAGGGTTGTTATACGACAAAGGAATTTAGCATTGTCAGCAATGACGGAAGTTGCAAGGATTCTTCGCTGGGCGGAAAATCATGTGATAGCACTGTCAGCAGTGTTCATTCCGGGAGTGGACAACTGGGAAGCAGACTTCCTCAGCAGACACGACCTCCACCCGAGGGAGTGGGGACTTCACCCAGAAGTCTTCCACATGATCGTGAACCGTTGGGAAAAACCAAAGGTGGACATGATGGCGTCCCGCCTCAACAAAAAACTGGACAGATATTGCGCCAGGTCAAGGGACCCTCAGGCAATAGCTGTGGACGCTCTGGTAACACCGTGGGTGTACCAGTCAGTGTATGTGTTCCCTCCTCTGCCTCTCATACCCAAGGTACTGAGAATCATAAGAAGGAGAGGAGTAAGGACTATACTCGTGGCTCCGGATTGGCCAAGAAGGACTTGGTACCCGGAACTTCAAGAGATGCTCACGGAGGACCCGTGGCCTCTACCTCTAAGAAAGGACCTGCTACAGCAGGGACCCTGTCTGTTCCAAGACTTACCGCGGCTGCGTTTGACGGCATGGCGGTTGAACGCCGGATCCTGAAGGAAAAAGGCATTCCGGATGAAGTCATCCCTACCCTGATCAAAGCCAGGAAGGATGTAACTGTGCAACATTATCACCGTATTTGGCGTAAATATGTTGCGTGGTGTGAGGCCAGGAAGGCCCCTACAGAGGAATTTCAACTGGGTCGTTTCCTGCATTTCCTGCAAACAGGACTGTCTATGGGCCTAAAATTAGGGTCCATTAAGGTTCAAATTTCGGCCCTGTCGATATTCTTCCAGAAAGAACTAGCTTCAGTTCCTGAAGTTCAGACGTTTGTCAAGGGGGTACTGCATATACAGCCTCCTTTTGTGCCTCCAGTGGCACCTTGGGATCTCAATGTAGTTTTGGGGTTCCTAAAATCACATTGGTTTGAACCACTCACCACTGTGGACTTAAAATATCTCACATGGAAAGTGGTAATGCTGTTAGCCCTGGCTTCAGCCAGGCGTGTCTCAGAATTGGCGGCTTTATCCTATAAAAGCCCTTACCTAATTTTTCATACGGACAGGGCAGAATTGAGGACTCGTCCTCAATTTCTCCCTAAGGTGGTTTCAGCGTTTCACTTAAACCAGCCTATTGTGGTACCTGCGGCTACTAGGGACTTGGAGGATTCCAAGTTGCTGGACGTAGTCAGGGCCCTGAAAATATATGTTTCCAGGACGGCTGGAGTCAGAAAATCTGACTCGCTGTTTATCCTGTATGCACCCAACAAGCTGGGTGCTCCTGCTTCTAAGCAGACTATTGCTCGTTGGATTTGTAGTACAATTCAGCTTGCACATTCTGTGGCAGGCCTGCCACAGCCAAAATCTGTAAAAGCCCATTCCACACGGAAAGTGGGCTCATCTTGGGCGGCTGCCCGAGGGGTCTCGGCTTTACAACTTTGCCGAGCAGCTACTTGGTCAGGGGCAAACACGTTTGCTAAATTCTACAAATTTGATACCCTGGCTGAGGAGGACCTGGAGTTCTCTCATTCGGTGCTGCAGAGTCATCCGCACTCTCCCGCCCGTTTGGGAGCTTTGGTATAATCCCCATGGTCCTTACGGAGTTCCCAGCATCCACTAGGACGTCAGAGAAAATAAGAATTTACTTACCGATAATTCTATTTCTCGTAGTCCGTAGTGGATGCTGGGCGCCCATCCCAAGTGCGGATTGTCTGCAATACTTGTACATAGTTATTGTTACAAAAATCGGGTTATTATTGTTGTGAGCCATCTTTTCAGAGGCTCCTCTGTTATCATGCTGTTAACTGGGTTCAGATCACAGGTTATACGGTGTGATTGGTGTGGCTGGTATGAGTCTTACCCGGGATTCAAAATCCTTCCTTATTGTGTACGCTCGTCCGGGCACAGTATCCTAACTGAGGCTTGGAGGAGGGTCATAGGGGGAGGAGCCAGTGCACACCAGGTAGTCCTAAAGCTTTTACTTTTGTGCCCAGTCTCCTGCGGAGCCGCTATTCCCCATGGTCCTTTCGGAGTTCCCAGCATCCACTACGGACTATGAGAAATAGAATTATCGGTAAGTAAATTCTTATTATTTACATTAAAAATTTGCAAATTTTTCAAGCTGGTCCATATTAGCCAGCAAGGCTACAAGATTTTGCCTCATGGTGGCCAGAATGCCCGCAAAAGTTGTGGGATCTCCAACTGCAACATCTGAAATTAAGAGGCAACATAAACATTACTAACTTACTCACATTACCTATTATACAAGCAAGGCACAAAGCACACTTTAATGCAGGCATGTCCAAACTGAGGCCCTCCAGCTGCTGTGAAACTACATATACCAGCATGCCTTGACACAGTTTTGGGGTCAGAGAATGCAAAAGCTGTGTCAGGGCATGCTGGGATGTGTAGTTTCTCAGCAGCTGGAGGGCCGCAGTTTGGACAGGCCTGCTTTAATGGCAAAGTGACTACATCATGGCTGTTTTAAGGATAAATCAGTAGCAGAACAACACACAAGCCTGCTCAGCAATGTTTTTTTTTTTTAATTTAAAAAAAAGTGTACCACACCATGGGGTACATTTACTACTATGGGAGTTCTATTTAAGATGGGACGTTGACCATAGCAACCAAACAAATTCGACATATTATCTTGTAGAAGGGGTTTAAAAATAAGATTTTACTCACCGGTAAATCTATTTCTCGTAGTCCGTAGTGGATGCTGGGAACTCCGAAAGGACCATGGGGAATAGCGGCTCCGCAGGAGACTGGGCACAACTAAAGAAAGCTTTAGGTCACCTGGTGTGCACTGGCTCCTCCCACTATGACCCTCCTCCAAGCCTCAGTTAGGATACTGTGCCCGGAAGAGCTGACACAATAAGGAAGGATTTTGAATCCCGGGTAAGACTCATACCAGCCACACCAATCACACCGTATAACTCGTGATACTATACCCAGTTAACAGTATGAAAACACTGAGCCTCTCAACAGATGGCTCAACAATAACCCTTTTGTTAACAATAACTATGTACAAGTATTGCAGACAATCCGCACTTGGGATGGGCGCCCAGCATCCACTACGGACTACGAGAAATAGATTTACCGGTGAGTAAAATCTTATTTTCTCTAACGTCCTAGTGGATGCTGGGAACTCCGAAAGGACCATGGGGATTATACCAAAGCTCCCAAACGGGCGGGAGAGTGCGGATGACTCTGCAGCACCGAATGAGAGAACTCAAGGTCCTCCTCAGCCAGGGTATAAAATTTGTAGTAATTTTGCAAACGTGTTTGCCCCTGACCAAGTAGTAGCTCGGCAAAGTTGTAAAGCCGAGACCCCTCGGGCAGCCGCCCAAGATGAGCCCACCTTCCTTGTGGAATGGGCTTTTACTGATTTAGGATGCGGCAGTCCAGCCGCAGAATGCGCCAGCTGAATTGTGCTACAAATCCAGCGAGCAATAGTCTGCTTAGAAGCAGGAGCACCCATCTTGTTGGGTGCATACAGGATAAATAGCGAGTCAGTTTTCCTGACTCCAGCCGTCCTGGAAACATACATTTTCAAGGCCCTGACTACGTCCAGTAACTTGGAATCCTCCAAGTCCCTCGTAGCCACAGGCACTACAATAGGTTGGTTCAAGTGAAAAGCTGATACCACCTTAGAGAGAAACTGAGGACGAGTCCTCAATTCTGCCCTATCCATATGGAAAATCAGATAAGGGCTTTACATGACAAAGCCGCCAATTCTGATACACGCCTGGCCGAAGCCAAGGCCAATAACATAACCACTTTCCACGTGAGATATTTTAGATCCACGGTTTTTAGTGGCTCAAACCAATGTGATTTTAGGAAACTCAACACCACGTTGAGATCCCAAGGTGCCACTGGGGGCACAAAAGGGGGCTGAATATGCAGCACTCCTTTTACAAATGTCTGAACTTCAGGTAGTGAAGCTAGTTCTTTCTGGAAGAAAATCGACAGAGCCGAGATCTGTACCTTAATGGAGCCTAATTTTAGGCCCATAGTCACTCCTGCCTGTAGGAAGTGCAGAAATCGACCCAGTTGAAATTCCTCTGTTGGGGCCTTTCTGGCCTCACACCAAGCAACATATTTCCGCCATATGCGGTGATAATGTTTTGCAGTTACATCTTTCCTGGCTTTAATCAGCGTAGGAATGACTTCCTCCGGAATGCCCTTTTCCTTTAGGATCCGGCGTTCAACCGCCATGCCGTCAAACGCAGCCGCGGTAAGTCTTGGAACAGACAGGGCCCCTGCTGCAGCAGGTCCTGTCTGAGCGGCAGAGGCCATGGGTCCTCTGAGATCATCTCTTGAAGTTCCGGGTACCACGCTCGTCTTGGCCAATCCGGAACCACGTGTATTGTTCTTACTCCTCGTTTTCTTATTATTCTCAGTACCTTTGGTATGAGAGGCAGAGGAGGGAACACATAAACTGACTGGTACACCCACGGTGTCACTAGAGCGTCCACAGCTATCGCCTGAGGGTCCCTTGACCTGGCGCAATATCGGTCTAGTTTTTTGTTTAGGCGGGACGCCATCATGTCCACCTGTGGCCGTTCCCAACGATTTACAATCAGTGTGAAGACTTCTGGATGAAGTCCCCACTCTCCCGGGTGGAGGTCGTGCCTGCTGAGAAAGTCTGCTTCCCAGTTGTCCACTCCCGGAATGAACACTGCTGACAGTGCTAGTACGTGATTTTTCCACCCATCGGAGAATCCTTGTGGCTTCTGCCATCGCCATCCTGCTTCTTGTGCCGCCCTGTCGGTTTACATGGGCGACTGCCGTGATGTTGTCTGATTGGATCAGTACCGGCTGGTTTTGAAGCAGAGGCCTTGCCTGACTCAGGGCATTGTAAATGGCCCTCAGTTCCAGAATATTTATGTGTAGGGAAGTCTCCTGACTTGACCAAAGTCCCTGGAAGTTTCTTCCCTGTGTGACTGCCCCCTAGCCTCAAAGGCTGGCATCCATGGTCACCAGGACCCAGTCCTGTATGCCGAACCTGCGGCCCTCTTGAAGATGGGCACTCTGCAGCCACCACAGTAGAGATACCCTGGTCCTTGGAAACAGGGTTATCAGCCGATGCATCTGAAGATGCGATCCGGACCACTTGTCCAACAGGTCCCACTGAAAAGTTCTTGCATGGAACCTGCCGAATGGGATTGCTTCGTAGGAAGCTACCATTTTTCCCAGGACTCGCGTGCAATGATGTACCGATACCTGTTTCGGCTTCAGGAGGTCTCTGACTAGAGATGACAGCTCCTTGGCTTTCTCCTCCGGGAGAAACACTTTTTTCTGGTCTGTGTCCCGAACCATCCCCAGGAACAGTAGACGTGTCGTAGGAACCAGCTGTGACTTTGGACTGTTTAGAATCCAACCGTGCTGTTGTAGCACTTTCCAAGATAGTGCTACCCCGACTAACAACTGCTCCTTGGACCTCGCCTTTATAAGGAGATTGTCCAAGTACGGGATAATTAAAACTCCCTTTTTTCGAAGGAGTATCATCATTTCGGCCATTACCTTGGTAAACACCCTCGGTGCCATGTACAGTCCAAACGGCAGTGTCTGGACTTGGTAATGGCAATCCTGTACCACAAATCTGAGGTACTCCTGGTGAGGATGGTAAATGGGGACATGCAGGTAAGCATCCTTGATGTCCAGGGATACCATGTAATCCCCCTCGTCCAGGCTTGCAATAACCGCCCTGAGCGATTCCATCTTGAACTTGAATTTTTTATGTATGTGTTCAAGAATTTTAAATATAAAATGGGTCACACCAAACCGTGCGGTTTCGGTACCCCAAACAGTGTGGAATAGTAACCCCGTCCTTGTTGAAGTAGGGGCACCTTGACTATCACCTGCTGGGAATACAGCCTGTGAATTGCCTCTAGCACAGCCTCCCTGCCTGAGGGAGTTGTCGGCAAGGCAGATTTGAGGAAACGGCGGGGGGGAGACATCTCAAATTCCAGCTTGTACCCCTGAAATACTACTTGAAGGAAACAGGGATCCACCTGTGAGCGAGCCCACTGATCGCTGAAATTTTGAGGCGGCCCCCCACCGTACCTGGCTACGCCAGTGGAGCCCCCGCGTCATGCGGTGGACTCAGAGGAAGCGGGAGAAGAATTTTGATTCTGGGAACTGGCTGACTGGTGCAGCTTTTTCCCTCTTGCAGAAAGGAAGCGCCTTTGACCCGCTTGCTTTTCTGAAGCCGAAAGGACTGTACCTGATAACACAGTGCTTTCTTAGGCTGTGAGGAAACCTGAGGTAAAAAATTTTCTTCACAGCTGTTGCTGTGGATACGAGGTCCCAGAGACCATCCCCAAATAATTCCTCACTCTTATAAGGCAGAAACCCTTTTAAAGTCAGCATCACCTGTCCAGTGACAGGTCTCTAATACCCTCCTGACAGAATGGACATTACATTAATTTTGGATGCCAGCCGGCAAATATCCCTCTGTGCATCCTTCATATATAAGACGATGTCTTTAATATGTTCTTATGTTAGCAAACCAGTATGTTTGACAGGGTCACCGACCACGCTGCAGCAGCACGATCTGCAGGTCTTAGTCTAGTACCTGAGTGTGTAAATACAGACTTCAGGATAGCCTCCTGCTGTTTATCAACAGGTACCTTCAAAGTGGCCGTATCCTAAGACGGCAGTGCCACCCTTTTTTTTTTTTTTTTTTGACAAACGTGTGAGCGCCTTATCCACCCTAGGGGATATCTCCCAGCGTAACTTATCCTCTGGCGGGAAAGGGTACGCCATCAGTAACTTTTTAGAAATTACCAGTTTCTTATCGGGGGAACCCACGCTTTATCACACACTTTATTCACTCATCTGATGGGGGAACAAAACACTGCCTGCTTTTTCTCCCCAAACATAAAACCCATTTTTAGAGGTACTTGGGTTAATGTCAGAAATGTGTAACACATTTTTTATTGCCGGGATCAAGTCACGGATGTTCCTAGTGGATTGTGTATATGTCTCAACCTTGTCGACACTGGAGTCAGACTCCGTGTCGACATCTGTGTCTGCCATCTGAGGGAGCGGGCGTTTTTGAGCCCCTGATGGCCTTTGAGACGCCTGGGCAGGCGCAGGCTGAGAAGCCGTCTGTCCCACAGCTGTTACGTCATCCAGCCTTTTATGTAAGGAGTTGACACTGTCGGTTAATACCTTCCACCTATCCATCCACTCTGGTGTCGGCCCCACAGGGGGCGACATCACATTTATCGGCATCTGCTCCGTCACCACATAAGCCTCCTCATCAAACATGTCGACACAGCCGTACCGACACACCGCACACACACAGGGAATGCTCTGACTGAGGACAGGACCCCACAAAGCCCTTTGGGGAGACAGAGAGAGAGTATGCCAGCACACACCAGAGCGCTATATAATGTGGGGATTAACACTATAACTGAGTGAATTTTCCCCAATAGCTGCTTGTATATACAATATTGCGCCTAAATGTAGTGGCCCCCCCCCCTCTCTTTTTAACCCTTTGAGCCTGAAAACTACAGGGGAGAGCCTGGGGAGCTGTCTTCCAGTTGCACTGTGAAGAGAAAATGGCGCCAGTGTGCTGAGGGAGATAGCTCCGCCCCTTTTTTGCGGACTTTTCTCCCGCTTTTTTATGGATTCTGGCAGGGGTATTTATCACATATATAGCCTCTGGGGCTATATATTGTGATTGTTTTGCCAGCCAAGGTGTTTTTATTGCTTCTCAGGGCGCCCCCCCCCAGCGCCCTGCACCCTCAGTGACCGGAGTGTGAAGTGTGTATGAGGAGCAATGGCGCACAGCTGCAGTGCTGTGCGCTACCTTGGTGAAGACAGAAGTCTTCTGCCGCCGATTTTCCGGACCTCTTCTTGCTTCTGGCTCTGTAAGGGGGACGGCGGCGCGGCTCCGGGAACGAACACCAAGGCCAGTTCCATGCGGTCGATCCCTCTGGAGTTAATGGTGTCCAGTAGCCTAAGAAGCCCAAGCTAGCTGCAAGCAGGTAGGTTCGCTTCTTCTCCCCTTAGTCCCTCGGTGCAGTGAGCCTGTTGCCAGCAGGTCTCACTGTAAAATAAAAAACCTAACATATACTTTCTTTCTAGAAGCTCAGGAGAGCCCCTAGTGTGCATCCAGCTCGGCCGGGCACAAAGATCTAACTGAGGCTTGGAGGAGGGTCATAGTGGGAGGAGCCAGTGCACACCAGGTGACCTAAAGCTTTCTTTAGTTGTGCCCAGTCTCCTGCGGAGCCGCTATTCCCCATGGTCCTTTCGGAGATCCCTGCATCCACTAGGACGTTAGAGAAAAATGACAAGTATAATCTTATTGGTTGCTATGGGCAACATCCCATCTTAAAGAGAACTACCATCTTAGTAAATGTAACACCATGTTTGCATTCATTCACATCTGGAGTGAAGCCAACTTATCTTTTTTGGGGTTGGCCCTGCATCATCACACTGCATATCAACATCTTCAGAAGGACCACATATCGTAGCATGCCCACACTCCATGAAAGCCTGCCTTACAACATAAGGTCAAACAGCTTTATAAATGTATAAATCCTAAATAGTAGGAGTGTAACTTTCACAACACAAATCACTGTGTCCTTAGCCTGCCTTACAAAGTGACTCCTGCGACTTTAATTTGTAAATATTGCTATACCCAGGCACAATTGTAAAAGTAAAACCACACAAAAAGTACCACTCAGGTCTTAAACATCTTAGTGATATTTGGTGGACCCCTTTCTTTGAAAGTAAATCATTCATAATCATAACCAGAAATAACGACACTGAGACTTGAATTTGGCAGAAAATTGCTAGCTATTTATTTGTCCCTAACCATTAGGAAACCTGTAATAAAAAGAGATTAATTTAATATGCCGCTCCATCTGGCATATGGTGGCGGCCCAAAAGAACGGCTCCTTAATCTAAATTAACTTAAATAACTCAATCCTATAAATTTACTAAAAGCTTACCATAAACCGGTAATAGGTGACAACTCAACCCCCACAGTGACTACCCACCGCTCCTGGGTGCCCTGCCGCTGCCTTCCCGGATGGGTGGTCAAGCGGCCATAAGTCGATGGAGGTGAGTGCACCTAAACCACAACAAACTGTAAAACACTACAGTTTTCTCTACCATACGAAACTGCCGTTCTTTTCCGCCAATAAATAGCCAACGAAAACAGCCAACAACTTAGAGCCAAAGCACCACGTGCCACAATTTCCAACTACCAGGGCGGGAGGGAGGGAAACCAAATCACCAAGAGACTTAAAATGGCCTCGCCTTCCCTATATATATCAAGCCCTCCCCTTAAAGGCTGTACTTTCCTAACAGCTAGGTCCACCCCTCCCCAGATGTTTAACTCTTTTCTCTCCTATGCAGTCAATACTCTCTTCTAAACATCTTAGTGATATTTGGTGGACCCCTTTCTTTGAAAGTAAATCATTCATAATCATAACCAGAAATAACGACACTGAGACTTGAATTTGGCAGAAAATTGCTAGCTATTTATTTGTCCCTAACCATTAGGAAACCTGTAATAAAAAGAGATTAATTTAATATGCCGCTCCATCTGGCATATGGTGGCGGCCCAAAAGAACGGCTCCTTAATCTAAATTAACTTAAATAACTCAATCCTATAAATTTACTAAAAGCTTACCATAAACCGGTAATAGGTGACAACTCAACCCCCACAGTGACTACCCACCGCTCCTGGGTGCCCTGCCGCTGCCTTCCCGGATGGGTGGTCAAGCGGCCATAAGTCGATGGAGGTGAGTGCACCTAAACCACAACAAACTGTAAAACACTACAGTTTTCTCTACCATACGAAACTGCCGTTCTTTTCCGCCAACAGCGAAAGACTCATCCCCAAAGTCTTTCGCACCGCCACCAGAAACCTACCCTAACTCCTGCAAAGCGAAACCTAGATCCTCCAGAAAAAACATCATCTCCTCCTCGGATAGATGTACTCCATCGCGCCGGAAAAGGTGGCTGTCTCTGCACCGTATCCTCGGGTGGCGGACCACCCTACCCGCCGTGGGACAGCACCCACTGTGCCACAGCTCCTAACACCATTTTCCGGGCCTCATCAATCCGGCGACCATCCGCCACACCCCTCCAACACAACCTTGGCACCATCATGGAAAAACCAACACACAAATTGGTCCATTGCGCGGTCACACTTGCCAGATCCTGTATCATGGCCCACCGCAGCTCCAAGGATGTCCCCTTCCCCTAGTCGCTGCCCCCTAGATGGACAACGAAAACCTTAGGGACTCCATGCTTGCTGGCCTGACTCACTAACCTACTACTCAGCTCACCCCACATCATTCCGCGCCAGCCAAGCCATCTGACACCCTGTATTCCAAACAATGCCTGAGACCCTTCTGAGGCCACAAACCTGGCCGCCCCGTAAATGTAAGAGTGGCCAACCACCCAAATGGTCAAATTGACTTAAAACCATCCTGAAGGGAAAAAGAGGGGTAGAATTGATTACTAAGAGGCTTATTCATTGTTTACACTGAAGGATCTGCCAAAAAAGAAAACTTTATGACTCGCTGTTGCAGCAGTAACGGCCTAGCCGACTGCACCATGTTCCGTTGCCAATTTAGAAGTGCAATTAAAGACACAAAGGGGGAAAATCAAATAAAATTAAACAAAATAAAAACAGGGGGGGGGGGGGGGGGGGGAAGGGGGGGGGGGGTATAAAATGGGAAACACATGTAATAACTCAGCTGGAGGTGAAACGTAAAGACCTGCTGAGGGACTCTGATTAGACCAAATTAGCCGAATTATGGATTAGAATTCAGTCCGTCAAGTCAGGCAAAAAATCGCAAATAACTCCAGACCCCCGCTGCCGACTCATGCCAGCAACGGCGAGTAGCTAATCCCTGAGTAGGATAACAAACAAAAACAAAACAAAAGGGGTAACACCAACAGACGCACAACACCACAAATTCACAGAACTGTAACAGCATAATACATTGCCACTTTACGCAAAGCACCAAGCGCAAACCGACCTCTCATGCGACGGGGCGAATATATCGTCTATAACTCGCTGCTTTCCATCGCCCCACCGCCTGTATATCCGTTCTGGAGTAGCCCGCCGCAGCAGCCGACGTCACTGCGCCTATGCGAAAGGAGAGGGTATCAAAAGCAGCGGGTGGGAGGCCCAAGCCCGCCAAACAACGACCCAGCATCCAACGGAACTGGTATTTCGTGACTGGCAGCCCATCATAATGCAACGGCCCAGACCCCTCCTTAACGGGTCGCACCCCCACGTATTGCAGTGCCAGCCTCACCGGGCAACGCTCTCTTCCAGCGCTGATACCATTGTAACCCAGCGCCCTCTCCCCACCTGATCCGTCTTGGAGCGTCGTAACCTGCACAGCCAGGACCTCTCACCCACTACCAAGTCCTCGACCAGCAAACGCGAATCTGCTCTCTTGGAAGGCGCTAACAACTCAGAAAATCGAAAGGCTCCGTGGAAAGCCATCGAGAACGCCAAACTAAACAAAAGCGTCTCAAACCTGGACGACTCAACTCGCCCTCCGGCCTTTATTACGGCCGGCAACAAAGCCGCATCGATGGCCGCCTCCTATCTGGTGGCGACGGCGCAACTCGCGCCCACCCTTTCACTGCCTTCCGCAGAACTTCGCTTTTCGTTACGTCAGGGACGCCTCGCAGCTTGCAGAAAAAGAAATGCCTGCCAAGTACCGAGAAACCACTGCTCGTGACCTGTCGGAGACGTAGCGCTGCCACCTAACAGAAAGCAACAGCCGATGCCTGCTCTTACCTTGATGTTGCCGCCCCCGGACAAACTCCTCCCACTCACTCCAAGCCTGTCCGTACACCTTGCGCGTGCCCGGCGCGATTGACCGCAACGCTAAACCCTTCAGTCCGGTACGGTCACCTGCCAAACATAACCGGGACAGTGAAAACCTTGCTCTTCGGCCTTGGGAGCCAAACCCCCGAAATCTCTCCCACTGCCCACGCGACAACGCGTCTGCGATTTCGTTTTCCAACCCGAGCACGTGCTGCGTCCTGAACTATAGGTTCCTACGCAAGCAAGTGAAAAGCAATTGTACAAGAACCCGTAGTACCACCAGCGATTTCGCCCTTTGGTTATTAATCGCATGTACCACGGCCAGATTAACTCCCTGAACACTATGTTGCGGTTAGCCAACCGATCGCCCCAAACTTCCAGCGCCACCATAATGGGAAAAAAAGCTCCAGCAGCACCAGATCCTTTTTAAGACCCTCGCTATGCCACTTAGCCGGCCAAGATACCGCACACCCCGATCCCTACAGAAGACAGCCGAATCCAGAGGAACCTGCAGCATTGGTAAAAAACTGCAAACTCTCGCTGTCAATGGCTGGCGCTTGCCAAATGCTCACCCCGTTGAATTCCTCCAGGAATGAAGCCCAAACGGCCAAATCCCTTTTTAACTCAGAGGACAAACGAACGAAATGATGCGGCCTGGCACACCCCGCTGCAGCTCTGTCGAGCTTCCTGCAGAAAACCCTGCCCATCGGTATCACCCGACAAGCAAAGTTCAGCATGCCCCGCACGGACTGAGCCTGCCGCAGCGTGACTTTACGCGAGCCGTTGAAACGGCGAATAGTTTCGCGGAGCTTTGACACTTCGTCCTGGGGCGGGCTACACTCTCCCGCCACGGTGTCAATTTCATTCCCCCAAAATTGATAGACAGGATGCCGCAGTAATCTAAAAGCTGACTCAACATCGATCTTAGCCATGAGGGCCCCGCTCCCGTAGCTGCGGACCATACCTAGCGTCTCGTCGAACGACTGATACACCACCGAGCAATGAGCCGGTGGTATGGCGTCGCTGACCGACGCTCGTGGCGGGTAAGAAAAATGCTGAATCAGCCGAAAGGCGCCCGGAGTCTTCTTTGGTACCACCCGAACCGGGGAGATGACCAAGTCATCCACCGGGATTGACTTAAACGGCCCCTCCATCCTGCTCAACCTGAGCTCCCTATCCACTTTTCCCGCAACACAGTCGGCGAAGCTCGGGCGGATTGAAGGCTCTGTGCGCACGCACGGACATCTCGCTTGCAACAGGCAAGCGGAACCCGAACTTAAAAACATCTAACAAAATTTGCATCCCGTTTATTAGGATAAAGACCCAACCATTTACCCATAGTTTCCAACTTAACTGGCGCTGATGCCCTGCTGAGCGGTCCCGCTCGCGGCCTGCTTAGGGTAGGGTTGTTTCCCCCGATTGCCCTGTCGTCCCCCTTTGGAACAAGAGGAGGCTGGTTGGGTTCCACCGCCCTGCTGGCAAGAGTGGCGAAAACGGCACTGTTTGTCAATGAACATGCTCCGCTGTTAAAAGCGAAGCATTTCCCCCGAGGGGCAGACCGCCCGCCCATGCGAACGGCCAATCCGCCTGTTTTGGCAAATGCCCCGTCCACGCCCGCTCCCTGCGCTGACGACCCCCCGCGGCGCCCCCCCGTACCCTGTTCCTGGGTCTCGTCCACCCGCTGGGATGCCCGGGTCACTTTGAGACAGACCTCCAGGTCTTTGAACGCGAAGTCCATGACCCGTAACCTGTCCTGCTTCTCCCGAAACTCTTGGTCATATCGCCGCCATTCCGAACCCCAGGATGTGCGCTGCATGTCGTGCACTAGATGAAGGTACCGGATGATATTCACGTGCTCTTCCGGCCTGTCCTCCAAATGGCAAGCCGCAAACACCCCAATCCGGCCAGCCATTTATAAAAAGACCTGGAAGCTTCCGCCCCCCTGCCCTTTGTAGCGGCCGCCGCTTTGTAATCCTTCTTCATGGCCTTAGTCAAACCAAATAGTCTACAAAGTCACCCCTACGTATCTGTTTGCGGCAGCTATCTCGCAGGCCCCGCGTCACTGCCGTATACTCGCAGCGCACTACCCCCGGAAGATCTCGCCTCTTCCTCGCCCTACGCTCCTCTTCCCCCATTCGCCTGCCGCTTACGCCTCTTCTGCTGCTTTGCCGCCCTTTTGGCAAGTTTCTCAGTCTCCTTCCGTGTCCAAGCAGTACTATCAGCGTCGGACGTCTGCGATGCCCAAGAGGAGGATGAGGAGGGGGATGAAGAGTTACGCGAACTCGAGCTCGCGGCGGAATTTGATAAAGACTGTCCCAACTCACCGGATGCAGTCGACCTCTCCGACCCGGATTCTTCGTCGTCATCCTTCCAATCATCGTCAATCACGAAGTCTGCCAAATCCCTGTCACCTCGGTCCTCTGTGGAAGATAAAACAAAAAAAGGGGGGGGGGCCGGCCCCCGCCTGCGGCGCACGCCGGGCACCCCGCGTGGAATGCGCAGCGACCGTGCTCCCCTGCCGTTACCGGTCTGATCCTAGCTTATAAATGAATATATATATAAATCTCGCAGCCTTTTTCTAGTGCTGCATGCGTGATTTTGCGATTCACCTGGAGATTCCATCTGCCAAGTCCTTTGCCATGACCTATGCGGAGCACTGTTTCCAGGTGTAGGGTCCTTGCTTTAGACATGTTGGTTAAAACCCCGTACCAGGGTATTTCACAGCACTGTCACCCTTTTAACTAGGAAGAGAAAGGCTGTGAGTGATGACGGAGCAAGGCTATCGGATCCGGCTGGAATTACTGTTCTCTTCTTTACATAGAATCCAGAACAGGAGAAATTTATATATATAAATAAATGGGGGAAAAACGTTTAAACCACCAGCCGACATGCCAATATACACCCTTAACTGTAACTCAGCTACGCGGAAGAGTTGGTATCCGCTTGCTTCGTTGTATTCCTTTCAGGATCTTTATAATAGAAGTCCTTTGGACATACAATAGTCTAAAGGATTATTTTCTAAAGTAGCTCCTCACATTTCTGCATATACTTTTTCGCCATTAGAGGGAGCTATTGGCACACATAAAACATCCCTCTGATCTATACAGGGGGGGGGGGGCTATCCCTTCCCCGTAAATGGCGCTCGTTTGGGATATTTAAGATAGCTGACTATTAAGACCTTTTTAATAATTCTAACCATATGGGGAGGCGCGCTATTGTACTGAGCGGCCTCTCCCCCACACAAAGCTGAGGAGAACTTCTCCTACAGCCGCCCGGAAACACTGCGGCGTCTTTGGTGTGCGCATGCGCTACGAGACCGTTTCACACCAAGTCCCGTAGCGGCGCCATACAGTGTCTCCCCGCACGCTGGTAATGTCCCGGACGCGGCTCTCCCCCTGGCCGCTGGTGATTAGCACCCATTCAGTGCCTGCCCGCAGCTGAGTAAATCTCCTCAGCTGCGTGCTCACTGCCGCGTCTCTCCCCTGCTCCCCGCCTCCGGCGGCTGAGGGCATGTGCACCGCCGCACGGCATTGGGATCTCCCGCTGGCTGGGCGCGCTGGGACCGCTCGATCAGGTCCCGCAGGGCGCCTCCCTGTTAGGGGAAACTTTGCGGGAGGGATCCCGGCCGCCTCACAGCGGTGTGTCCGCTGCGATCCAGAGGGGAGGGGGAAACTGACCACAATAAATGGTTTCTAAAACCTGTCATATGCAGGAAGCTGTGCTAACTGGCCCTTAATACAACCAGTACTCACAGCCAGATGATTTGCAGAGGATCGCCTGTGCCTCTCCCAGTGATGCAGATCCCTTCAAAAGGGGATCTTTGTCTCCTCTGCATTATCAGGCTTTGTCCCCCTGTTCCTAGGGAGACGCAGCACTGTCTTGCATAAAACCAAATCACCAAGAGACTTAAAATGGCCTCGCCTTCCCTATATATATCAAGCCCTCCCCTTAAAGGCTGTACTTTCCTAACAGCTAGGTCCACCCCTCCCCAGATGTTTAACTCTTTTCTCTCCTATGCAGTCAATACTCTCTTCAAATGTTTTGCATATAATGTATCACATACAAACCGTGTTGTGCAGCCAAACCTGTTGACATAGTGATTGGCGACCCAGAGTGGGCATCCTCAACATTGCAGATGTAGACACTGTACATATAATTCAACACAAAAGGAAGACAATCTTTTCTCAGTATAAGCGCCCAATGTAAATATAAAGATGAAACTAAAATATACGTCCCTTAAGAGTATTCAGGATGGAAGTCCTCAGTAGTTCAGCAGAGGTTCTCAGTCGGTATGATTAATGTCCGTTCATAGTTACATGAAAAAGAACAAAACATACAGTGTACTATTGTTTTTACAAGAAAAAATGGTGCCAATCAATCCATTTCTTTCAATAAAAACTATTTTAATAGGTACAAAATCCCATAGTTGGGAAAGGAGTACATGAAAATAAAAACACTCCACAAGAGGAGAATAAAAATTGTCAAAGCTGGAATATGCAGACACAGGAAAAAAAATTTCCACAGCGTATAAATCAAAATAGAACAAAGAAATACCTTGAAGGCTGGTTTTTTTGAAAAGTTGCACAGTGCCCAAAATTGTCGACGCGTTTCGGCTCAGCAGGAGCCTTCCTCAAAAGAAACCTTTATGTGCACACATTCGTTCTTCCTAGTGTGAGTTGGGGTACGCACTGCATACAGACCCCCTATTCATACTACCACTTTCCTGCTCTATCTGATGGGATAAAAGGACTTTCTTTGAACAGCTTGTAAAAACAATAGTACACATTGTATGTTCTTTTTCATGTAACTATGAACGGACATTAATCATACCGACTGAGAACCTCTGCTGAACTACTGAGGACTTCCATCCTGAATACTCTTAAGGGACGTATATTTTAGTTTCATCTTTATATTTACATTGGGCGCTTATACTGAGAAAAGATTGTCTTCCTTTTGTGTTGAATTTCTGTTTTCTGTGGGGTGTGGTGGCATCCCATTAGACAATCTATACTTGTTAAAGCTGCCCTGCGCACATTTCAAACATCCCAAAAATTCCCCTGGTTTACTGTACTTATAATGTTCCTCACACAAATGTAAATGCATCATCCATACCATGATGAAGAAGACAAGCATTTAACCTTGACAGAAGATTGCCCACAGTACAACACTGCATTTATTTGAATGTGTTTTTTATTTTAAATTAAAACAAATAAGGAATGTGTGTGAACTTGCTCTCCTCTGCCACTTGCCCACCTCCCTCAAGTGGCTCCGGGGCCTCTGCTGCCCATTCTGTTGGCGGCGAAGGTGGCTGGCTGGGGGATGGAGGCTGGATGGGTGAGGTTGGCTGGATGGGTGATGGGTGCTGGATGGGAGAAGGAGGCAGGATGGGGGAAGGAGGGTCTAATTGTGTTAGATGATGGAAGGGGGAGGACTTTACAGAGGGGGTTTGTGAATGATAGGGTGAGGGTGGTGGAGTGGATTTTTGGGACACAGAGGGGGAGGGGGGCAGAGAGGGGAATTGTGCAAGAGTGGGATTGGGCTGGAGAGGGGGATTGGTCGGGAGAGTGGGATTGGGCTGGAGAGGGGGATTGGGAAAGAGAGTGGGATTGGGCTGGAGAGGGGGATTGGGAAAGAGAGTGGGATTGGGCTGGAGAGGGGGATTGGGAAAGAGAGTGGAATTGGGCCGGAGAGGGTGAGGTGGCCGGAGAGGGTGAGGTGGCCGGAGAGGGGGTGTGGTCCGGAGAGGGTGAGGTGGGCGGAGAGGGGGAGGTGGCTGGAGAGAAGGAGTGGGCCGGAGAGGTGGAGGTGGCTGGAGAGGGGGAGTGGTCCGGAGAGGGGGTGTGGGCTGGAGAGGGGGTGTGGGCAGAAGAGGGGGAGTGGCCTGGAGAGGGGGAGGGGGAGACAGAAGGGGAGGGGGCCTGAGAAGGGGCCTGGTGTGAGCTCCCAGCAGCAGCAGCAGCAGCTTGCTGTTGTGCTCGCCCTAGAATAACATATGTAATATTTTGGTTTTAGCATATACATTTATAACATCAGCATATTCCTATTACTCTGTTCTGTCCCATGTTAAAGAGACAGGGGTAACATTAATAAGTTTGTTAAATGTTTAAACTGGTGATGTTGCCCATAGCAACCAATCAGATTATACGTAACATTTATTAAGCTGCTTCTATCAGATAATATATAGAATCTGATTCTTTGATAAAGGCAACATCACCAGTTCCAAAAACCACCCACATTATAAAATTAAACCCACTGAGCAAGTTATTGGGTTCAGTTGACAGCCTGTGTAGCAATTATGCACAACAACATTCACTTTTGCAGAAGCACCTTGATACACAGTCAGTACTGCTTGCCCTACCCACACACACTGTCATGTTTATTCTACAATAGTGTATTGTAATTGTGCTAATTTTCACACTCTCACTTAGTGAAAGTAGGCAAAGTTTATGCTATAATTCTCAGTTATTTACTGTAATATTTTACTTACTGCGCCTACGTAGGTTACGGATTTGTTGGCGGAGCTCCGCCAACAGGTCCGGCGTACGCCTGCGGAGGTCGCTCCAGCGCCTCTCCAATTGTATGATGGTCCTCCTGCTGCGGACGCGGGTCCTCAATAAGCGGCGGACCTCCGCGTAGGCCTCGCACTTTACCCTATTTGGGACAAAGGGCCCTGCGCGGCGGTCCATTACTGCCACCAGGACGCGCAGCTCGCGGCGCGTGAAAGCTGCTGCGCGCATCATGGCAATGGCGTTTTCCATATATGGGCTTATATTTATAGTGTGTGGTGGCATGTGATTGGTTGGAAATGTATGGTGTCATCTGTAATAAGCTTTATTGATATGTATACATTGATGTGCAGGACAGTTTGTACAGTTCTCATGGACGGAGATTCGCACCCGCAGACAGACAGACACACACACACACACACACACACACACACACACACACACACACACACACACACATATCATTCAGATAAGGCTTCAAATCATAAACATATTAGTGTTCACATATATATAAAATAAAAACATTTTTTAAAGATAAAAACCATTGTATACAACAATCTTACACAACATACATAAAAAGGAGAACATTACATTAAAAAATTGTACTGAAACAATATAAAATACTCTCTAAACTCACTCAGAAATGTGCTCTCAGAAATGTCCATCTTGCTTCAGTAATTTTCAGCATACACCCACACACACACAGGCTGCATGCAGGGCGTTTATATAGCCAGTGCAACAATCAGTGGACCAATTTGCATAATATACACCTGCACGGAATTCCGCACCGGAAACCACACGCAGCTATAAATAGCTAAACACTCGTGCATACACTCATGTGTCACGATCCGGGTATCTGGACGCCATTACTTACCCTTCAGATGCCTCCTAAGGCTGGCTCAGCGTTCCAGGACCGGATCCCGCTGTTCCTGAGTTTCCACATGCAGAATGTCAGAGTGGTGATTTCATCAGCCGCGGCCTCCGCTGTGCCCGCGTGGTTAAATGTGCGCTTGTCAGTCTGGCGTCTCCTGTCTCCTGTGGCCGGCGTCGCCATTACTGTTTCAATTCTCACATGGATTACAAACCAAACTTCCCTCCAAGTGTCTGCATGGGCGCAGCCATCTTGGATTTTGTCATCTGATTATTTCCACCAATCTGCTGTCTGTATTGTTGATTTGCATAATTGCCTAGCCAACCCCTTCCTTGCTGCAGGTATAAGTATGCTGTGCCTGAGCAAGGAAGGCGTCAGTGCTTTGGTTGTCTAATCTAGTTCCAGTTTGTCTCTCTCCTGTGGTTGTCTTCCAGGTTCCAGCTCCTGTCTCCAGACTTCTGCTATAGAGACCCGCACCAGCATTCCATCTGCGGTGTAGCCTGACTCTCCGATCCATTCTGGACTCACCTGTTTCCAGCTACAACAATCACCTGCTTCCAGCCCAGTTTCCAGCAGTGTACAGCTTCTCTTAAAGGGCCGGTGTCCTTTTCTGCAGTTTACCACTCTCCACCGGTATTATTATTTCACCGCTCTCAAACAATCACCTGCTTCCAGCCCAGCTTCCAGCAGTGTATAGCTTCTCTTAAAGGGCCGGTGTCCTTTTCTGCAGTTTACCACTCTCCACCGGTATTATTATTTCACCGCTCTCAAACAATCACCTGCTTCCAGCCCAGCTTCCAGCAGTGTATAGCTTCTCTTAAAGGGCCGGTGTCCTTTTCTGCAGTTTACCACTCTCCACCGGTATTATTATTTCACCGCTCTCAAACTCCAAACTTCACTATTATTTCATCGCTCTCAAGTTCGTTTATTATTTAACTGGTTCCAGCCAGTATCCACTCCGTACCAACAACAGTCTGGTTCCAGCCAGTATCCACAGCAGCCGTTTTACCTTCAGCAGCCCAGCCTTTCCTGGAACATCAGCTGGTACGATCCTGGGTTCTCTCCATTGCTACAGTCAGGCCTGGTAAGGACTTTCCAACTAGAAGATTATAAGAACTGTCTCACACTACCAGTGCCTGTGGCCCTTGCCACCCTGTAGTACCCAGGAATTGTATTTATCCTCTGTTGACTTTTATGTTTCCTTTTACTGCTGCTGTGTTACGGAGTTTGTCATAATAAACATCATTGACTTTTATCCTGGTTGTCGTGGTCACGCCTTCGGGCAGTTATTCTACATGTTACTTACATGTCTAGGGGTCTGATACAACCTCCCAGGTTCCGTTACATCTCAGCCCCTACAACTGAGGCTGCCTCCCGTCAGCTCAGGCCCTCAGTTGTGACAGTAAGCACTGACCTAATGAATCCAGCCGGAGACCAGGATCAAGCGGCCAGGCCGATGCAAGAACTGGCAGCCCGACTTGAACATCAGGAGGCTGCACAGGGCCACATCATCCGCTGTCTCCAGGATCTCTCTACACGGCTGGATGGGATTCAAACGACCCTCCGTGGACCTGGCACGTCCGGTGCGTCCACTACAGTAACACCAGCTGTAACCCCACCCACCTTACCCATTTCCAGTCCACATCTTCATCTTCCAACGCCAGCAAAATTTGATGGATCTCCAAGGTTCTGCAGGGGATTTCTCAATCAATGTGAAATCCACTTTGAGCTTCTACCTGGCAATTTCTTCAGTGACCGTACCAAAATTGCCTATATCATCTCCCTTCTCAGTGGCTCAGCCCTTGACTGGGCATCACCTTTATGGGAGAAGTCTGATCCCCTGCTATCCTCCTATACTGACTTTGTAGCTACATTCAGGCGCATCTTCGACGAGCCAGGCCGGATAACATCTGCTTCATCTGAGATTCTCCGTTTACGCCAGGGAACACGTACTGTGGGACAGTATCTTATACAGTTTAAAATCCTGGCATCCGAACTGGCATGGAACGACGAGGCCCTGTATGCTGCATTCTGGCATGGCTTATCAGAACGCATCAAGGATGAGTTAGCTACCAGAGACTTGCCCTCTAAGTTGGATGAGCTAATTTCTCTTTGCACGAAGGTTGATCTACGTTTCAGAGAGAGAGCAACCGAGCGAGGAAGATCATCTACTCCTAAATCTTCTGCTCCTCCTCCTCGTCAACCATCTCCATCCAAGGATGAGCCTATGCAAATTAGTCGTTCCCGTCTATCTCCCGCTGAGCGCCGAAGACGTCTCTCTGAGTCTCTCTGTCTCTACTGTGCAGCTCCGTCGCACACTATCAATGCCTGTCCCAAACGTCCGGGAAACTCCAGATCCTAGCTCGCCAAGGAGAGGGCCGGCTAGGAGTAATGATCTCCTCTCCATCTCCTCATGACTGTAACCTCCCAGTGTCACTCCAAATTGCTCAACGTTACAGGAACGTCATTGCCCTCCTTGATTCCGGAGCAGCTGGGAATTTCATAACCGAAGCTTATGTTAAACGGTGGTCCCTACCCACCGAGAGACTGTCCTCGTCCGTGGATGGCAGCAAGATTTTTGACGCAGTCATTTCCTTAAGGACTCTTCCAGTTCGTCTGAGAGTGGGAGTTCTTCATTCTGAGTATATTTCTTTTTTAGTGATTCCAAGAGCCACACATCCAGTGGTTTTAGGCCTTCCATGGCTCCGTCTCCAC
Organism: Pseudophryne corroboree; assembly: GCF_028390025.1. Taxonomy (NCBI): domain Eukaryota; kingdom Metazoa; phylum Chordata; class Amphibia; order Anura; family Myobatrachidae; genus Pseudophryne; species Pseudophryne corroboree. Next base: position 19,232,285 of record NC_086445.1, on the reverse strand, counting down.
AACCCATCAATTGACTGGACGACTACGCAAATACTGGCATGGGGTCCCTCCTGTGCTGAGACTTGTTTAGCCAAAGTTCTTCCTGTTTGTTCTTCCTTCCCCAGGTCATCTGATGTTCCGCCTCCTCCATATCAAGACTTCACGGACGTGTTCAGTAAAGCCTCTGCTGATATCCTTCCTCCTCATAGAGAATGGGACTGCCCAATCGACCTCATTCCAGGGAAGGTTCCACCGCGAGGCCGAACTTATCCGTTGTCTCTGCCTGAGACACACTCCATGGAAGAGTACATCAAAGAGAACCTGGCGAAGGGTTTCATCCGACCATCTTCTTCTCCAGCCGGCGCAGGCTTCTTCTTCGTTAAGAAGAAAGACGGTGGTCTGCGTCCGTGCATCGATTACAGAGGTCTGAACGACATTACCGTCAAGAACCGATACCCTTTACCCCTGATTACCGAGCTCTTTGATAGAGTTAGTGGTGCAACTATTTTCACAAAGCTGGACTTGAGGGGTGCCTACAATCTCATCCAAATCCGTGAGGGTGACGAGTGGAAGACCGCCTTTAACACCCGTGACGGACATTATGAGTACCTCGTCATGCCCTTCGGATTGAGCAACGCTCCAGCAGTCTTCCAGCACTTCGTGAATGAGATTTTCAGGGACATCTTGTACCGCCATGTCGTGGTTTATCTAGACGACATCCTCATCTTTGCTAATAATCTCGAAGATCATCGTTTCTGGGTAAAAGAGGTTCTTTCCCGTCTCCGTGTCAATCACCTCTATTGTAAATTGGAGAAGTGTGTGTTTGAAGTTAAAACCATTCCGTTTCTAGGTTACATTGTGTCCGGTTCCGGACTAGAGATGGATCCTGAGAAACTCCAAGCAATCCAGAATTGGCCTATACCCTTAAGCCTCAAAGGGGTCCAGAGGTTCTTAGGGTTCGCCAATTATTATAGAAAATTTATACGAGACTTTTCCACCATCGTGGCGCCTATCACTGCATTAACCAAGAAAGGTGCTAATCCGTCCAAGTGGTCCGAGGAAGCTACACAGGCCTTTCACCTTCTGAAGCAACGGTTCATCTCTGCACCAGTTCTGAAACAGCCCGACACCGACTCTCCTTTTATCTTAGAGGTAGATGCCTCCTCCGTTGGAGTAGGAGCGGTGTTATCCCAGAGGGCCAAAGATGGACATCTACATCCTTGCAGTTTCTTCTCCCGGAAGTTCTCCCCAGCTGAGCGCAACTATGCCATTGGCGATCAGGAGTTGCTAGCCATCAAGCTCGCTCTGGAGGAGTGGAGATACCTGTTGGAGGGAGCTTCCCACTCAATCACCATACTTACCGACCACAAAAATCTTTTATATCTCAAAGGCGCACAATGTCTGAATCCTCGTCAGGCCAGATGGGCACTTTTCTTTTCTAGGTTTGACTTTAAACTCCAGTTCTGTCCGGGTTCTCAGAATCGTAAGGCCGATGCCCTTTCCCGCTCATGGGAGCAAGAAAATGAGTCCGAGTCTGCAGACAAGCATCCTATTATTAATCCGTTGGCATTCTCCACGGTAGGGATGGACTCTACGCCTCCACCAGGGAAAAGTTTTGTTAAGCCAGTTCTAAGGAAGAAGCTCATGCATTGGGCCCATGCTTCCCGTTTTGCTGGACATACAGGCATTCAGAAAACCCTTGAATTTATTTCTAGGTCCTACTGGTGGCCAACTCTGAAGAAGGACGTTATGGAATTTATTGCCTCCTGCCCAAAGTGTGCCCAACACAAAGTCTCCCGCCAGTCGCCTGCGGGGCAACTGGTTCCATTATCTGTTCCCTGTCGACCTTGGACCCATTTGTCGATGGACTTTGTTTCCGATCTACCTATCTGCAACAAGTTTAATACCATCTGGGTGGTAGTTGACCGGTTCACCAAGATGGCACATTTCATCCCTCTCACCGGTCTTCCGTCAGCTTCCAAGTTGGCTCAAGTGTTTATACAAGAGATCTTCCGACTTCACGGTCTTCCTGAAGAGATCATCTTGGATCGTGGAGTACAATTTGTAGCCAAATTTTGGCGAAGTTTGTGTCAAGCCCTCCAAGTCAAGTTAAAGTTTTCCACGGCTTACCATCCTCAGACCAATGGTCAAACCGAGAGGGTGAATCAGGACTTGGAGGCCTTCCTCCGTATATATGTGTCTTCCTCTCAAGATGACTGGGTTCAACTCCTTCCTTGGGCCGAGTTCAGCCACAACAATCAATACCATTCCTCATCTTCTTCTACACCATTCTTCATTAATTATGGATTCCACCCTAAAGTCCCAGAATTCCAACCGCTTCCCGCAACTTCTGTTCCAGCAGTGGATGTCACCTTGCGTCAGTTTTCAAATAACTGGAGGAACGTCCGCGCAGCCCTGCTTAAAGCCTCATTCAGGTATAAGAAGTTTGCCGATAGGAAGCGTAGAGCGGTTCCTGCTCTCAAGGTGGGTGATCGTGTGTGGCTGTCCACGAAGAATTTGAGGTTGAGAGTTCCCAGCATGAAATTTGCACCTCGCTACATCGGACCCTTCAAGATTGAACAAGTCATCAATCCTGTTGCCTACAGGTTACAGTTACCATCCTTCTTGAAAATACCCAGGACATTTCATGTTTCTTTGTTGAAACCACTGATCCTGAATCGGTTTCATTCCGCACTTCCTCCAGCTCCCAAAGTTCAGACTCAACGGGGAGTCGAGTACGAGGTGGCCAAGATTTTGGACTCACGTTTCCGTTACGGTCAGTTACAATACCTCATTGACTGGAAGGGCTATGGTCCTGAAGAACGCTCTTGGACCAATGCCTCAGACGTCCATGCTCCTGCCTTGGTCCGAAATTTCCACGCAAAGTTTCCTTTAAAGCCTAAGAAGTGTCCTGGGGCCACTCCTAAAGGGGGGGGTGCTGTCACGATCCGGGTATCTGGACGCCATTACTTACCCTTCAGATGCCTCCTAAGGCTGGCTCAGCGTTCCAGGACCGGATCCCGCTGTTCCTGAGTTTCCACATGCAGAATGTCAGAGTGGTGATTTCATCAGCCGCGGCCTCCGCTGTACCCGCGTGGTTAAATGTGCGCTTGTCAGTCTGGCGTCTCCTGTCTCCTGTGGCCGGCGTCGCCATTACTGTTTCAATTCTCACATGGATTACAAACCAAACTTCCCTCCAAGTGTCTGCATGGGCGCAGCCATCTTGGATTTTGTCATCTGATTATTTCCACCAATCTGCTGTCTGTATTGTTGATTTGCATAATTGCCTAGCCAACCCCTTCCTTGCTGCAGGTATAAGTATGCTGTGCCTGAGCAAGGAAGGCGTCAGTGCTTTGGTTGTCTAATCTAGTTCCAGTTTGTCTCTCTCCTGTGGTTGTCTTCCAGGTTCCAGCTCCTGTCTCCAGACTTCTGCTATAGAGACCCGCACCAGCATTCCATCTGCGGTGTAGCCTGACTCTCCGATCCATTCTGGACTCACCTGTTTCCAGCTACAACAATCACCTGCTTCCAGCCCAGTTTCCAGCAGTGTACAGCTTCTCTTAAAGGGCCGGTGTCCTTTTCTGCAGTTTACCACTCTCCACCGGTATTATTATTTCACCGCTCTCAAACAATCACCTGCTTCCAGCCCAGCTTCCAGCAGTGTATAGCTTCTCTTAAAGGGCCGGTGTCCTTTTCTGCAGTTTACCACTCTCCACCGGTATTATTATTTCACCGCTCTCAAACAATCACCTGCTTCCAGCCCAGCTTCCAGCAGTGTATAGCTTCTCTTAAAGGGCCGGTGTCCTTTTCTGCAGTTTACCACTCTCCACCGGTATTATTATTTCACCGCTCTCAAACTCCAAACTTCATTATTATTTCATCGCTCTCAAGTTCGTTTATTATTTAACTGGTTCCAGCCAGTATCCACTCCGTACCAACAACAGTCTGGTTCCAGCCAGTATCCACAGCAGCCGTTTTACCTTCAGCAGCCCAGCCTTTCCTGGAACATCAGCTGGTACGATCCTGGGTTCTCTCCATTGCTACAGTCAGGCCTGGTAAGGACTTTCCAACTAGAAGATTATAAGAACTGTCTCACACTACCAGTGCCTGTGGCCCTTGCCACCCTGTAGTACCCAGGAATTGTATTTATCCTCTGTTGACTTTTATGTTTCCTTTTACTGCTGCTGTGTTACGGAGTTTGTCATAATAAACATCATTGACTTTTATCCTGGTTGTCGTGGTCACGCCTTCGGGCAGTTATTCTACATGTTACTTACATGTCTAGGGGTCTGATACAACCTCCCAGGTTCCGTTACATCTCAGCCCCTACAACTGAGGCTGCCTCCCGTCAGCTCAGGCCCTCAGTTGTGACATCATGCCACCAGCAACATGGCTACTTGTGAGCAGACGGCAGCAGAGATGGACGAGGTGCAGAAGCAGATGGCAGCTTTAGCACACAGAAGCTTAGCACTGCGGAGGCAGATGCTTGACTTTGCCAATGCTGACTCTGAAATAGCAGGACCCAGTACTATACAAACTCCTTCTTCTGCTACCCAGGAGTTAGGAGTGAATCCCCTGCCAGACATAGCTAGCGGGGAAACTGAGGGTGATTCTGGACTAGCAGCTCAAACACAAACTACACAAGCAGCTAGTGAAGAGGAAGATGGTGAGGAAGGTCAGGACGATAGCTCACAGGCTACTTCCAAAAAAAAGAAAAAGACAGCCCGCCTTCACTAAGAGGGAGTTACGGATTTTGGTCACACAGGCCATGCAAAAAATACATCGAGGACCCAAAAACATGGGTGCTGCATCCAAAGATCGAATTTGGAGGGACGTCACTGATTCTGTTAATGAAGTCGGCTCAATAGTCCGCACCTCGCAGGAAGTTCGAAGACGGTAAGTGTATATTGGCAGTCCATTTTCTGTGCCAAGTATTAATAAAAAGTTACTTAGATGTGATGTTGCCTACAGCAATCAAATGCATAACATGTGTACTATATATTAAAGCAGATTTTCATAATTTAACACTACCTTGCCCCTATTTTTCACCACATATGTAGTTGGGCCGACTTCAAATCCCGCCTGAAGGGCAAGAGGTCTGCGGAGTGGAATGCCTCGAGGGCAACAGGGGGAGGTCCTGCTGCCACTGTGGAATACACAGATCTTGAGGAGATAGCAATGGACTGTGTGAGCTACGAGGAGGGGGTTGGGGTGTCTTATATGGACACGGACCTGCCTGAAATACTCCATGCACATGACTTGCCAGGTAAGTTTACACACATATTTGTATTTTTAAATTTTTTTGGATACAAAAGTCTCATATTGTTTTTTTCTACTCTTTTTCCACTCATTCTTCTATTTGCTTTGCACATAACACAGCACAGGGGGGTGAGCAGGTAGAGTCACAGGAGGTTTATGTGGCTGAGGCTGTGTCACAACTGAGGGTTTAGGCTGACGAGAGGAAGCCTCAGTTGTAGGGGCTGAGATGAAATTAAACCTGGGAGGTTTAATCAGACCCCTGGACATGTAAGTGCAGAATGATTACCCGAAGGTGTGACCATGACAACCAGTTTAAAATTCAAAATAAAAGTTTATTAACAGACTCCGTGTGATAACAAGCAGTATTCAAGTTTAGCAAAGACAGTGGCAAATAACACAGTTCCTGGAATACATAACCATAGAAGGTTTCTCAGAGCACTGGTAGGTTTAGAACAGATGTAAAAGTCCTTTGATGGAATCACCTTACCAGGCCTGGTTGTAGTTGTAGAAATAGCCGTGGAACATGCCAGTAGTTGTAGCAGGTGAATCTGTAACTTGAGTATGCTGCTGTATCAGCTGGATGGAACCAGCCAGGTGGTAAGACACGGAGTGGATGCTGAGTGGAATCAGCCAGGTGATGAAATGCAGAGTGGATGCTGAATGGAATCAGCCAGGTGATAAAACACAGAGTGGATGATGTGAGATGCTAGGGAGCGTAGAAACAGAATAGCTGAAAGATGATTACCGGTGGTAGTGGATACTGCTGGTAAGATAGGATCCGCTGGATCAGCACCGGTGTTTGGTAGAAGCTGGAATCAGTTGAAAGCTGGCTGCTTGGAAGCAGATAGTAGATAGCTGGAAACTGGACAGCCACGGAAGGCTGTAGAGTCAGGCTGCACCGCAGGATGGAAAGCAGGTGCGGGTCTCTTTGTGGATGCTGGAGACAGGAACTGGAACCTGGAAAAACAAGCCACAGGAGAGAGAGACTGGAACAAGGTATGACATTCAAAGCACTGACCTCTATCTGGCCCAGACACAGGATACTTATACCTGCTGCTATGCAGGCATTGGCTGGGCAATTATGCAGATTCCAGAGACGGTGGATTGGAGGAATTGGAGCATGTGATCAAATCCAACATGGCTGCGCCCATGCTGGAACCTGGAGGGAAAACTGGTTTGAAATGAAATGTGCAAACATAATGATAATGGCGGCGCCGGCCACGGAGGACAGGAGACGCCAGATGACTGTTATATGCTGAGACACTTGGAGGGCAGCAGAGGCCGCGGCAGGCATGATACATGATTCTGAGAACCTACAGCAATAACACAGTAACGGCGGCGGAAGCCGCGGAGGACGGGAGACGCCATGTTGGATTCAAACATGGCGCCGCTGTGGTAGTGTCTCAGAATGACAGGAGGGATGTGCAGAGTGTTGACACAGATGAGATCCGGATTTGGAACGCTGGGCCAGTCTCAGAAGACACCTAAATGGCAGGTAATGGCGTCCAGATACCCAGATCGTGACAGGCTGAGGTGGAGGGACCTAGTGTGTCTGGCAGTGTGGGACCACAAATCCCACCCATCCAGATTCCAACTGGCCCCCCCACCCAACCCTCTGCTATCCCGGAAATCCTGACTGAAATAGCCAGGTATGGTGAGAGCCTGAATGCTTTTCAGGACAGGATGCTCCGGGAAGTAAGCCAGATACCTGTCCGGCTCAATGAGCACAGAACCAGTGTGGAGCAAGGTGTAGCTCAACTCTGCCAAGGTCTGGCAGAGATCAGGCAGGGCCAAGATTAATTCGCCTCCTCCTTCCAAGAACTTGCCAATTCGATTCGGCAAGGGCTCCAGGACATCGCTGTCTCCCTTGCCCACAGTGGCAGAGAGCCAGCCACATCGGCTCCCTCCCCTCCCCCTGCCCAGGAAGAACATCCCACTGGGCAGGGCCCTCGAAGGTCGCTCCGCAGACCAAGCCAAGAAGAAAAACATCAGGCAGGGAAAAAAAAGAGAAAGTGATGTCTCTCTAGATGGGCAGCACCCATGTTTTACATGTTGCCTCGATGTATTTTTTTATTTTGGCTTGTGTGGCCAGAATGTACAACTCCCTCAAAGTGAAAGGTTTTCTTTAAATTGTAGCCTGTGAGTTATTTGTGCCTACACCTGAGCCATCTTCCTCTTCCTAGCGTGCTGTGTATGTTTGTGTTTGTGTGTTGGTTCCGGAATCTACCTCAGTTCCCCTAAAAGTTTAGTCTGGCTGGGGGTTCACTTACTTAATTGAAAACATCATATTTTGTCAGAAGAAGGGGTTACCATAGTACTGGGTTCTGCTATGTGCATTTGGCCAATGCCATCTGCTTGCTGCTATGTCCATCTCTGTATGTGATGCTCATTTGTAGCCATGTTGTGTTGTTGATTTTGTTCTTTTTTTGAAGTAAAAAAAAATTACTTTACAATTGTTTGTGTGTTTTATTAAAGGTTATGCACTCAGGAAAACTGTGCCCTGTAAACTTGAACATGGCATATTGACATTTGTGGAACAAGGGAACAATCAGAATATTAAGACAAACATTGCATAGTGTAATTTTAAATCTGTATGCCTTGCACAACACTTAATTGGCCATATAAAAAACACAAAAAAAAAAATCTTGGGTTACTAGGGGCAACATGCCATAGCATTAGATATGGACACATATTCCCCCAAAAAAACCAACACATACATATTAAGTCACATTAAATGTAGGCTGCATTATGGTGCTCATGTTATTTGGTATGTACAAAGGAATATGTCTATGTCGAGAAGATTTAGCTGATGTAGTTTATAAGTTTGTTTAGTCACATTTGAGATTATTAAACAAATAATTAAAACATGCATTTAACATCAGTTAATTTTTATTTGTCCAAAAAATACAGTGCATTATTTGTGAGTGTGTCAGATTTGTTTGTGGTAACAATACAAATATAAAGTGGCCATATAATTGCTGTTTGTATTATTTTGTAAGAGCAGTGTTTGGCGAGTAAATGCTCAACAGGTGAATTCAGTTGCTAATTAATTGCTAATTAGAGCAGACACACACTTGTAACAGTACTTCGCAAGTGCTGAGTAGCTGCAGACTTACTCTTCGGCTGCGTCAAGATAGCGAACATTTGTTATGTACTTTTAACATAGGATATGCATTTTTGCCAAAAACACGCCTACTGCTGGATGCATACTCCCACACTAGCCGCCCACTTTCACGCCCATTTCGTAGGATTGCGAAGCCGTGCCTCTGCCACGCCTCCGTCACTCCCTGTTTTCGTTTGTGTATTACGAGCAGATTTTCTTGTAGTAATTCTGCACAAGTGTCGTATCGCTAGCTTTGCGCATGCGTATTTCCGCTTTTGCGCTTGCGCAGTTTGAGGTTTTTCTGCCGTTTGCGATGCGATGATCTGCTGTGAACAACTCGGAATGAGGGCCCTAGAACAGTGGAGTGCAACATTAGTCTTTGAGGGTATCTAACATACTTTGTACTTCCTGAGCGGGAGCACACTATATGTATATCATATCTAACAAAGTCTCTGTGGATTAAGTTAGTCAGGGGCCACTGCTGCTAGGGAAAAAAAAAGAAAAGGTTCAGCATCACAGAGGCCCAATCTTAACTTCAGCAGGTTTTGTCAAAGGGTAATGTTGCACTTTTCTCGTTCTTCCCATTTACCGAATTAGTGTTTTCTATAAGCCGCTCATAACTTTATTGTGATTACATAAACCTTTTACTTAAGCTAGCTTATCACTAAATAAAACCACACCACACACTGAAATAAAGACACGGACACAGTAGCTGGAGTTAAAGGTCAGACGATGTTTATTAATCGCTGACCAACTCTTTAAACTAATAATTGAGGCCGAATTAGAATTGAATTGAATATATATTAACTTTAGTTTGGAGGATGGCAAACAGAAAACCGCTGCCAAACACCAGCACCCGTCACCTAGATGACAAACCACCAAACCAAGGAGGGGAGTACACATACCCCGCCTCCTTCCCGCATAACCCGCATTGTGCTGGCCTTACCCCTCTTTCTCTGGCAAACGTTCGGTTCCCGCAGGGGAACGTCTAAATGTCCAACCGCAAGAAAAGGACACACCTGCCGTCCATTTAAAGAGGGAGCCCCACAATGACCACTTATGCCTGTGTGACAGCTGGTTGGCAGCGATTTCCCGCCAATCTGGCTTTCAATAGCCCACAGCAAGAACAAAAAACGTAGACGCATTCTGGGAGGGCGGGTGGGCATAAACTGAAAGGCAAGAGGGAGTCTAGCAAGATGGCCACCCCCTATATACTAACCTAAGACCCTCCTCTTCATCCTGATGCACAACCCCTTAAACCAATAGGAAAAAACCAACCGGGAAAACTGATCTGCCTAGCAACTGCTTAGTCATTTAACAACCAATCACAAAAAGTTGATCGCTTATATGGCCTCAGGCTTATGCAGCCTTCAGTTTATCTAAGCCGCTCATAACTTTATTGTGATTACATAAACCTTTTACTTAAGCTAGCTTATCACTAAATAAAACCACACCACACACTGAAATAAAGACACGGACACAGTAGCTGGAGTTAAAGGTCAGACGATGTTTATTAATCGCTGACCAACTCTTTAAACTAATAATTGAGGCCGAATTAGAATTGAATTGAATATATATTAACTTTAGTTTGGTGGATGGCAAACAGAAAACCGCTGCCAAACACCAGCACCCGTCACCTAGATGACAAACCACCAAACCAAGGAGGGGAGTACACATACCCCGCCTCCTTCCCGCATAACCCGCATTGTGCTGGCCTTACCCCTCTTTCTCTGGCAAACGTTCGGTTCCCGCAGGGGAACGTCTAAATGTCCAACCGCAAGAAAAGGACACACCTGCCGTCCATTTAAAGAGGGAGCCCCACAATGACCACTTATGCCTGTGTGACAGCTGGTTGGCAGCGATTTCCCGCCACCAAGGTTTTCCAAATCGCCACCGCCATCCGCAAACAGAACCTTAACCAACCAGAAACTAACTAGCTCTAACGAAAAAGACCGAAAATATCTTCCAGAAAAAACTGCACTCCTTCCGGAGAAAGGTGAACCCCATCGTCTCTATAGAACTGCCTGTTCCGCAGCACCAGCAGAGGATGCTTAATTGCCACTCCGCCTAAGGCCTTGACAAACAGAGACACCGTCGAGTTCACCTTTTTGCGTGCTTTCTCCAGCGCCGAGAAACGCACCGCACCACGCCAATGGAAACGGGGCACCATTTCCGACCAGACAATGCATACCCCAGGCCAGTGACAACGTATCGCCACCACATCCGCCTTTATAGACAAAATCAAGTCTATGCCTTTAACTCGGCCCAGATCATTACCACCCAGATGAATGATAATACAACTGGGGCGACCCCAGCGGCGCTCCCTAGAAAAAAGGACGCGCAACAAATCACCCCATAACATGCCCCTAACACCTAACCATCTAAATTGCCGGGACCCAAAAATCTCAGTCGCCCTAGATGCCATGGGATGTTTCTCCGCCCAAAAAACATATGAATGACCAACCATCCATATGTGGTCTCCAAAATTGCTGACAGCTGTAAAAGAAAATATCCTAATGTCAGATTATGCACATAATCTGTAACTTAAACACAACGTAACCAATAAAACCCAAGTGAAGGAGAAAACTCAAAAAACCTCCCGTGGACCTTGGTAGAACAGCCAATTGAAATTAGGCCCCCTCGGAGGAAAAATTTTAAAAATTCGCTTCACACCCTCGATTCCTGAACGGTAAGCGTTCAAAAACCGACGAGTAAACACGTTTTTGGGTTAGCGCAACAGGCGCACTTATAACTTATCTATACGGACATAGGACTTATAGGAGGCCGACTTCCAGCGACCCAACTCCCGAATAGCCGCTGGTGATGAACCAGCGGCCGCCGCATGGGTAGCCGCCCCAATCCGAAAGGAATGAGTACCGAAGTCCGCCTCCTGCAAGCCCAACGCCGTCAAACATTTCTTGAACACCGATGAGAACTGAAACTTTGTCAGAGGGTCCAACTGCGCGTGCACCAGCAACTGGTTGCCCCCCGGAGGTCTTAACCGCACATACTCTTGCGTCAACCGCAGCGGGCAAACGCCCATACCTCCCTGAGCCTCCAAGGACAACCAGCGACCCCGACCTGTTTGATCTGTCTTGGACCGCACAATCCTACAGAGCAACAGGCCCTCCTGCAAGCGCACATTCTCGTAGAGCAGACCCGATTCCCGGGACGCCTTGCTGCTCGCCACTAGCTCGCTCACCCGAAAAGCCCCGAAAAAGGCCAGGGCATACGCGCTACTAAACAATGCCACCTCAAATTCCGAGGACGCAATCCGAGGTAGCACACGCAGCAATTCCGCTAGCAGCTGCAACGTTATAGGCCTACGTGAATCCGCAGGCGCCGGGTGCAACCTAGCCCAACCTTTCAGCGCTCTGGAAAGGACAAACGACCCCGTGGGGTCCGTTGTCCCGTGGAGTCGCGAGTGAAAGGCGATGCCCGCAAGGGCAGTAGCCATGGCCGCTTTTGACCTACCGATTTGGTAATGCTCCCAAACAAAGGTCAACAGGGCGTCGGCCGAGGACTCACCTGCTACCCCGTACCTACTCTGAAAGGCTGACCAATCCCGCCATGCAGCATCATACGCTCGTAGCGTAGAGGGAGCCAGTGCACACCTGGCCAACGCCGTTAAACCGCTTCGACCATCTGCCAGACAGAAGGTGGGCACTGTAACCCCTCCGCCTCCGCTCCCGGAACCAACGTCCTGAATTTGTCAAACTGGAACCGGGACAATGCATCCGCAATTCCATTGTCAACTCCAGGTACGTGGCGAGCCCTAAAATTAATATTGCGCTGCAAACAAACCAACACTAAATGCCTTAGCAATCGCAGCGCCTGCGGAGATGAGGAACGCTGGTTATTAATCGCATGCACTACCCCTAAGTTGTCGCAAAGAAACAAAATGTCCCTATTTGCGAACCGTCCGGCCCATAACTCAAGCGCCACTAAGATCGGGAACAATTCCAGCAGAAGCAGGTTCTTGGTAAACCCACGCGTTACCCAAGATGCCGGCCAGGCCGCAGCGCACCATGAGCCAGCGAAGAACGCGCCGAAACCTCGACTGCCTGAAGCATCCGTGAACAACTGCAGCTGCTTACTGGAACAACAAGGAGCGGGCCACAACACTTCCCTGTTGAAGGACACCAGGAACGAGACCCAAATCCGCAAATCATCCTTGATCTCGCGGGAAAGGTACACGGAGTGATTCTGTCGAACCGTCCCCGCGGTGGCCCGCTCAAGTTTGCGACAGAAAATCCTACCCATGGGGATAATCCGACACGCAAAATTGAGAGAACCAAGCAAGGACTGCACCTGTTTAAGCCGAACCCTGCGTTTTCCTAAACAGTCTGTAATCAAACCTAATAGTTTCCGCACCTTATCCTCGGGCAAGCGACAGCACCCCCCTACCGTGTCAATCTCGATACCTAAATAGCTAAGACAAGTGCAAGGACCCTCGCACTTATCCTGCGCAACCGGTACCCCTAAAGCGCAGAATAACGACCTGGCCACCGAGAGAATGTCCCCACAGACCGAACTGTCTCCGGGGCCTACAAAAAGAAAGTCATCCAGGTAGTGAGCCACCCCCATCTGCCCGGAGGCGGTCTGGACGCACCAGTGCAAAAAACGTGCTAAAGCACTCAAAGTAGGCGCAGGAGACAGAGCAACCCATGGGGAGACACCGATCGACGTAGAATTCGCCCCCTATTTTGAAACCCAGAAACCGCAGGGAATCTGGGTGTAGCAGGAGTAGCCGAAAGGCCGACTCCACGTCCAATTTTGCCAACAGACTCCCCGGACCACAATCCCGCACTAATCGCAGCGCGTCGTCAAACGACTGATATCGAACTCTGCATTGGGCTTCCGGGATAGCGTCGTTGACCGACAGCCCCGGCGGGTGCGACAAGTGCTGTATCAAACGAAACTTACCTATGGCCTTCTTGGGCACTACCCCTACTGGGGAAATGCACAAGGAGGGCAACGGGGAAAGGGCGTAGGGCCCAGCCATGCGCCCCAGCCCAATCTCCCCGTCAACCTTCCGCCGGACTTCCTGCGGGAATTCCCGAGCCGATCTCAAATTCTGGCGTGCAACCACATACACCGAATCCGGGATTGGCAAACGAAAACCGTGCTGAAAGCCCTGCAAGAGAAACGATGCCGCCGACTCATCGGGGTACAAGGTAAGCCAGCGCTGCAACTCGGGAACTATAATCGGGGAGAAGGCCTTACTTGCCAATTCCACCGGCCTCGGTGGAAGCGGCAGGCTTACCGCCTGTCGCCGCGGTGCATTCCTTGGCCGGGTGACTGGCTCCGCACAACCTGCATGAGTGGCGAAAACGACAGCCCGTTCCTTTGCCGCATTTGCCGTCGTTGTAGGCAAAGCACTTGCCTTTTCCCGTCAATCGAGAAGCCACCGCCCGAGAGAATGTCCCCACAGACCGAACTGTCTCCGGGGCCTACAAAAAGAAAGTCATCCAGGTAGTGAGCCACCCCCATCTGCCCGGAGGCGGTCTGGACGCACCAGTGCAAAAAACGTGCTAAAGCACTCAAAGTAGGCGCAGGAGACAGAGCAACCCATGGGGAGACACCGATCGACGTAGAATTCGCCCCCTATTTTGAAACCCAGAAACCGCAGGGAATCTGGGTGTAGCAGGAGTAGCCGAAAGGCCGACTCCACGTCCAATTTTGCCAACAGACTCCCCGGACCACAATCCCGCACTAATCGCAGCGCGTCGTCAAACGACTGATATCGAACTCTGCATTGGGCTTCCGGGATAGCGTCGTTGACCGACAGCCCCGGCGGGTGCGACAAGTGCTGTATCAAACGAAACTTACCTATGGCCTTCTTGGGCACTACCCCTACTGGGGAAATGCACAAGGAGGGCAACGGGGAAAGGGCGTAGGGCCCAGCCATGCGCCCCAGCCCAATCTCCCCGTCAACCTTCCGCCGGACTTCCTGCGGGAATTCCCGAGCCGATCTCAAATTCTGGCGTGCAACCACATACACCGAATCCGGGATTGGCAAACGAAAACCGTGCTGAAAGCCCTGCAAGAGAAACGATGCCGCCGACTCATCGGGGTACAAGGTAAGCCAGCGCTGCAACTCGGGAACTATAATCGGGGAGAAGGCCTTACTTGCCAATTCCACCGGCCTCGGTGGAAGCGGCAGGCTTACCGCCTGTCGCCGCGGTGCATTCCTTGGCCGGGTGACTGGCTCCGCACAACCTGCATGAGTGGCGAAAACGACAGCCCGTTCCTTTGCCGCATTTGCCGTCGTTGTAGGCAAAGCACTTGCCTTTTCCCGTCAATCGAGAAGCCACCGCCCCGGCCGCCCCGGGCTTCTTGGCCGTGACGTCCGGGGTGGGTTTGACCTGCTGCGTGACCTCCAACCACACCTCAACATCCTTAAAACCCGCGGGCAGGATGGGGTTGCCATCCTGATTGCGACGAAACTTCTCGTCGTAATCCCGCCACGCGGAACCCTTGGATTTTAAGTACATATCGTGTACTAAAAACAAATATTTCACCAAGTTGGCATACTCCGCGGGACGCGATTCCGTGTAGCAAGCCATGAACACCAAAAACCCACGCAGCCACTGGTGAAAATTGCGAAACGCATTTTCCCCAATACCACCCGGTTTCTTGGCCGCGTCAAAACCCTGCCGCATTTCCTCTGTAAGGGTGAATATGTCTACATACTTCCCCTTACGTATTTTTTCCCGCATGCGCTTACGAACCCCTCTTGTCACTGCCGTGTTGGCGCAATGTACCATCTCGCCGTAACGGGGAGGGTCGGAGGGGACCACCTGCGCAGGAGCGGCCACCTTGTGCGCCTCCTTGGCCATTCGCCGCGCGATGAGCCTAGCTAATTTACGCGGGCGCCGCGGAGAGCCGGATGATACGCTGCTAGAAGACGAGGAACTACAAGTTGAAACGTGTAAAGGAATATTTAGCTCACCGGAGTTTGAAGGACCCGGAACCGCGTCGTCCGCTGCACCCGCCTCCGCTGATGGCCGTACCTCCACGTTCGCAGTCGCGCTTGTCCGTGACCTTCGCCTCGTGATGGGCGTAGCCCCTGAATTAGACGGAACCTGCAAGGGAGAAAAAGAGGGGACAACCGGCACCGGGGGAACCAGAACATCATTAACACTTGTCCGCAAATGCGGAGGCGGAGAGCCCGTCCCCCCGTTCCGTGGCGGATGGCCGCCCGGCAGCTGCAGGGAGGGGGCCCCCGCCGAGGTGTACCCGATCGACTGCGTAAAGGCTGACCCGCTCACTGCACCGAAACTCGCGGGGTAAGACGGCCGCCACGCCGTATGCGGCGGGCAGCCGCCCGCCCCCGCCCATCCGTATGACGCCGGAAGGAACTGAGGGGGCGCCGCGAGAGGGGGCCAACTCTGTGTCACCTGATACCCACCGCCCGGTGCCTGCCCTGACTGCAGGCCCGCAAAGGCCGGCAAGGGCACCGCGACTCGGGGGCCACCGACCGACCACGTGGACTGCACGCCGGCGCCCGCGCTGGCCCCGTGCGGGGAAAACTGTGTGCCGGACACCGTCATGAAGCCCATGGAAGGCATGCTGGCGGCTAAGGGGAATGCTGGAGCCGGAGGCCACGCAAAACCCCCGGGGAAGGACTGGCTCCCCGCGAAGCCTTGCTGCGCTGCTACCGAAAGCGCCCCGCCGGGCGTCATATAAGCCGCCGAGACGGATGTCTGTGTGGACCCAAACTGAAAAGGACCGGGAAGGGCGTGGAGAGGGGTTTGAAAACCGACGAGCGGGGGCGCCGTTAATGGCGTCGGGGCGTCTGACACCCAGGAGGAGCCCGAGCAGGCCACCGAGGCCGGGGGAAAACCCTGCCATGTGACTGCCGCCGGGGCGGGTGTGGCGGCCGCCGCTGCCACGTCCCCCGCCCCGGCGACACTAGGCCCAAACGGCCCAATATTATTTAAATTGAGGTGCGGTGTGCTAAACCCCCCGCTGGAGGGGGGTAGTATGGGGCCCTGTATTGTCCCGGGGACAGCGGGAGCCGCTACCCGCTGCCCTGGGCTCATATCCCCCAGCTGCATATTGACCCCCCCCTCGCCCCCCGCAGCTCTGCCGCGGCCGTCCGGCACAGCTTGTGCCCCCAGGACGCCGCCGAGAGCCGACCGCGGGGATGGAGGAGGAGGGCCGGAGGCACTTATGGAAGGAGGGAGGGAAGTCGTTTCGCCCGCGGGAGGCGCCGGGGAGCGCGGCCCAGCCGGACCGCGCGCACCCGCGCCACGTGCAGAGCGGCCGCCGGCCGCCGGAGGGGAAGTGCTGCAGACCCCCGAGGCAGGAGGGAGAGGAGAGGCCCGTCCCGCTGCGAGCGCCGGGCCGCGCGGCCCGGCCGAGCCGCGCGCATCGGCACCACGTGACGAGCGGCCGCTGGCCGCCCGTCTCCGTGCGGCAGGGGAGCGGGCTGTAACTGCCCGTCCCCGCCGCCTGTCTGAAACAGGGGGAAGTCCTCTCTGTGGCGCAACGCTCGGGGAGCGGGAGCGGAAGGCGCTCCCCGCATCCACGAGGCGCCGGGGGGGGGGGAGCTGCACGTTTTGGACGAGGCATGGCAGAGGGGGGAGAATCTGCAAAAGTAGACAATGACACGCAGAGAGGGGGCACAGCACTGTATAATGCCCTAGAGAAGGCAAATGAAATTCAAAAAACAAAAAAAAAACAAAAACAATTTACAGGCAGTGAAAATAAGCAATAGTACTTATCCTTCCTGGGGCATAAACTGAAAGGCAAGAGGGAGTCTAGCAAGATGGCCACCCCCTATATACTAACCTAAGACCCTCCTCTTCATCCTGATGCACAACCCCTTAAACCAATAGGAAAAAACCAACCGGGAAAACTGATCTGCCTAGCAACTGCTTAGTCATTTAACAACCAATCACAAAAAGTTGATCGCTTATATGGCCTCAGGCTTATGCAGCCTTCAGCTTATCTATGGCTTTGAATTCTTACTATATGTCCCTTGGTCCCATCTATGTGTTTGATAACGTGGCTCGTGTTCTTTGTCTAGGGGGACTATATTTACTATGTGTCCCATTACTCCTACAATCCCTGGCATAATGTCCCTTCTTTCTACAATTATAACATATTCTTGTCCGTTTCCAGTCTTCAAGGGCCTGGGGTCTCGGTTGATCGGACATCCCTTTAAGTGCCTGTATGTTTACCGTCATCAACCTCTTCTCCTGATGTTCTTTACGTTTGGAGATACTCCTGTCATGCTCAATAGCGCACTCTCTGAGAGTATCTACTGTGACCCCTCTCCAATTAGGCAAAGAAGTCTGTACCCTGACTTTCAATGCCTTATTGAACCCGTCCATTAACACAGAGACAGCCACCTCCCTGTAATTCGCATCGTTCCTTATATCCGATACCTCAGTGTATCTAGCCATTATTTGTAAGGCCCTATGTAAATACTCGGTTGTCGGTTCATTTTCTCTCTGTTTTTTTCCCCAAAAGTTTTTTATTGACAGGGGAACATCAAAAACATACAAATGATAGACAACAAGTTATACATGAGAACATTGAGAGATATGTAATACCGTAATAATAAAAGTAGTTGTGATTGTAATAGTGCTCCACGTAGACCCCGAGCAATATCAATACTATACACTAGAGGAGGCAAACAAGTATCGTATCAACAAAAGAGAGCAGTAACAATTGGGCCAGTTGAACATTTAGGAGCAACACGATCAGCAGGGGGCTGCGGAATCAAGAGTCTCCAAAAGATACCATTTAGTATCCTTAAAACATTTTCGTAGAGCCTCTTTTATGATCGGGGGAAGAGTCAGAACATAGGGTAACCAAATATGAAAATATTGTGCCGTCAGTTTTTCCTTCTGTAAAGTGGTGTTAGTCCAGTCAAGGTGGAAAAGATGAGAGATCCTAGGGTGTACTAGTGAGATGGGTATAGGATCAGCAGAGATCCACTGGGAGAGGATTGTCTTCTTGGTGGCAGCTGCTAGTTTAATTAATAAAATACGTTGTCCTTTAGCCAGCCTGATAGGAGAGGATTTCGGATATATGCCCCAAAATGCCCATGTTTTAGTAATATCAAACTGTATCTGTAGGTCTACTGTAATATATGACTGGAGTGCTTGCCATAGTGCCTGTACCTTAGGGCAGAACCATAGACAATGAACCAGATCTGCGTCTGGAGCAGCGCATTTGAAACAATGGGATGAGGAGGCAGCTCCAATAAGGTGTCGCAACTTCGAGGTGACATACGCTCTAT
The DNA here is from genome assembly GCF_028390025.1 of Pseudophryne corroboree. Taxonomy (NCBI): domain Eukaryota; kingdom Metazoa; phylum Chordata; class Amphibia; order Anura; family Myobatrachidae; genus Pseudophryne; species Pseudophryne corroboree. The sequence goes on along the minus strand of NC_086445.1, from coordinate 19,213,686 downwards.
GTAGGATTTTCTGATGCATTTCTGAGTATGAAATGGAACCCAATGTTTTATCCAAGTAAGTGTTGGCCTCTAGGATCAACTTTAAAGAAAGATCCGGGAACTCCAGTCGCCATTTCATGAGTCCCACTGAGCCGGATTCTATGTTTAGTAAGGTGCGAGAGTGTGAGTGTATGAGGGCTGTGGAAAAGCTACTATTCACTGTCAGGCGTAGGGTTTTATCCAAATTGTGGGATTTGTCCTGTAGCGATAACAAGGACAGAACCTTCTGCACATAGCTACAGGCTTGGAGAAAGGGAAATAATGGTACAGGGTATCTGTAAATGTGGGAAACGTGCTATAACCTGTGAATGTGTTAGCAAGGTCAAAGTTTCAGCATCCAGAAAATGATGAATGTATTTCAGACCTCCGTCGTACCAAGTCTGAAATTTGTGGGAAATTGTGTGGGGTTGAAAGTAGGGATGTGCACTTGAAATTTTTCGGGTTTTGTGTTTTGGTTTTGGGTTCGGTTCCGCGGCCGTGTTTTGGGTTCGACCGCGTTTTGGCAAAACCTCACCGAATTTTTTTTGTCGGATTCGGGTGTGTTTTGGATTCGGGTGTTTTTTTCAAAAAACCCTAAAAAACAGCTTAAATCATAGAATTTGGGGGTCATTTTGATCCCAAAGTAATATTAACCTCAAAAACCATAATTTCAACTAATTTTCAGTCTATTCTGAATACCTCACACCTCACAATATTATTTTTAGTCCTAAAATTTGCACCGAGGTCGCTGGATGACTAAGCTAAGCGACCCTAGTGGCCGACACAAACACCTGGCCCATCTAGGAGTGGCACTGCAGTGTCACGCAGGATGGCCCTTCCAAAAAACACTCCCCAAACAGCACATGATGCAAAGAAGAAAAAAAGAGGCGCAATGAGGTAGCTGTGTGAGTAAGCTAAGCGACCCTAGTGGCCGACACAAACACCTGGCCCATCTAGGAGTGGCACTGCAGTGTCACGCAGGATGGCCCTTCCAAAAAACACTCCCCATACAGCACATGACGCAAAGAAGAAAAAAAGAGGCGCAATGAGGTAGCTGTGTGAGTAAGCTAAGCGACCCTAGTGGCCGACACAAACACCTGGCCCATGTAGGAGTGGCACTGCAGTGTCACGCAGGATGGCCCTTCCAAAAAACACTCCCCAAACAGCACATGACGCAAAGAAGAAAAAAAGAGGCGCAATGAGGTAGCTGTGTGAGTAAGCTAAGCGACCCTAGTGGCCGACACAAACACCTGGCCCATCTAGGAGTGGCACTGCAGTGTCACGCAGGATGGCCCTTCCAAAAAACACTCCCCAAACAGCACATGACGCAAAGAAGAAAAAAAGAGGCGCAATGGGGTAGCTGTGTGAGTAAGCTAAGCGACCCTAGTGGCCGACACAAACACCTGGCCCATCTAGGAGTGGCACTGCAGTGTCACGCAGGATGGCCCTTCCAAAAAACACTCCCCAAACAGCACATGACGCAAATAAAAATGAAAGAAAAAAGAGGTGCAAGATGGAATTGTCCTTGGGCCCTCCCACCCACCCTTATGTTGTATAAACAGGACATGCACACTTTAACCAACCCATCATTTCAGTGACAGGGTCTGCCACACGACTGTGACTGAAATGACGGGTTGGTTTGGACCCCCACCGAAAAAGAAGCAATTAATCTCTCCTTGCACAAACTGGCTCTACAGAGGCAAGATGTCCACCTCATCATCATCCTCCGATATATCACCGTGTACATCCCGCTCCTCACAGATTATCAATTCGTCCCCACTGGAATCCACCATCTCAGCTCCCTGTGTACTTTGTGGAGGCAATTGCTGCTGGTCAATGTCTCCACGGAGGAATTGATTATAATTCATTTTAATGAACATCGTCTTCTCCACATTTTCTGGAAGTAACCTCGTACGCAGATTGCTGACAAGGTGAGCGGCGGCACTAAACACTATTTCGGAGTACACACTTGTGGGAGGGCAACTTAGGTAGAATAAAGCCAGTTTGTGCAAGGGCCTCCAAATTGCCTCTTTTTCCTGCCAGTATAAGTACGGACTGTCTGACGTGCCTACTTGGATGCGGTCACTCATATAATCCTCCACCATTCTTTCAATGGGGAGAGAATCATATGCAGTGACAGTAGACGACATGTCCGTAATCGTTGTCAGGTCCTTCAGTCCGGACCAGATGTCAGCATCAGCAGTCGCTCCAGACTGCCCTGCATCACCGCCAGCGGGTGGGCTCGGAATTCTGAGCCTTTTCCTCGCACCCCCAGTTGCGGGAGAATGTGAAGGAGGAGATGTTGACAGGTCGCGTTCCGCTTGACTTGACAATTTTGTCACCAGCAGGTCTTTGAACCCCAGCAGACTTGTTTCTGCCGGAAAGAGAGATCCAAGGTTGGTTTTAAATCTAGGATCGAGCACGGTGGCCAAAATGTAGTGCTCTGATTTCAACAGATTGACCACCCGTGAATCCTTGTTAAGCGAATTAAGGGCTCCATCCACAAGTCCCACATGCCTAGCAGAATCGCTCCCTTTTAGCTCCTCCTTCAATGCCTCCAGCTTCTTCTGCAAAAGCCTGATGAGGGGAATGACCTGACTCAGGCTGGCAGTGTCTGAACTGACTTCACGTGTGTCAAGTTCAAAAGGTTGCAGAACCTTGCACAACGTTGAAATCATTCTCCACTGCGCTTGAGACAGGTACATTCCACCTCCTATATCGTGCTCAATTGTATAGGCTTGAATGGCCTTTTGCTGCTCCTCCAACCTCTGAAGCATATAGAGGGTTGAATTCCACCTCGTTACCACTTCTTGCTTCAGATGATGGCAGGGCAGGTTCAGGCATTTTTGGTGGTGCTCCAGTCTTCTGTACGTGGTGCCTGTACGCCGAAAGTGTCCCGCAATTCTTCTGGCCACCGACAGCATCTCTTGCACGCCCCTGTCGTTTTTTAAAAAATTCTGCACCACCAAATTCAAGGTATGTGCAAAACATGGGACGTGCTGGAATTTGCCCATATTTAATGCACACACAATATTGCTGGCGTTGTCCGATGCCACAAATCCACAGGAGAGTCCAATTGGGGTAAGCCATTCCGCGATGATCTTCCTCAGTTGCCGTAAGAGGTTTTCAGCTGTGTGCGTATTCTGGAAACCGGTGATACAAAGCGTAGCCTGCCTAGGAAAGAGTTGGCGTTTGCGAGATGCTGCTACTGGTGCCGCCGCTGCTGTTCTTGCGGCGGGAGTCCATACATCTACCCAGTGGGCTGTCACAGTCATATAGTCCTGACCCTGCCCTGCTCCACTTGTCCACATGTCCGTGGTTAAGTGGACATTGGGTACAACTGCATTTTTTAGGACACTGGTGAGTCTTTTTCTGACGTCCGTGTACATTCTCGGTATCGCCTGCCTAGAGAAGTGTAACCTAGATGGTATTTGGTAACGGGGGCACACTGCCTCAAGAAATTGTCTAGTTCCCTGTGAACTAACGGCGGATACCGGACGCACGTCTAACACCAACATAGTTGTCAAGGCCTCGGTTATCTGCTTTGCAACAGGATGACTGCTGTGATATTTCATCTTCCTCGCAAAGGACTGTTGGACAGTCAATTGCTTGGTGGAAGTAGTAAAAGTGGGCTTACGACTTCCCCTCTGGGATGACCATCGACTCCCAGCAGCAACAACAGCAGCGCCAGCAGCAGTAGGCGTTACACGCAAGGATGCATCGGAGGAATCCCAGGCAGGAGAGGACTCGTCAGAATTGCCAGTGACATGGCATGCAGGACTATTGGCATTCCTGGGGAAGGAGGAAATTGACACTGAGGGAGTTGGTGGGGTGGTTTGCGTGAGCTTGGTTACAAGAGGAAGGGATTTACTGGTCAGTGGACTGCTTCCGCTGTCGCCCAAAGTTTTTGAACTAGTCACTGACTTATTATGAATGCGCTGCAGGTGACGTATAAGGGAGGATGTTCCGAGGTGGTTAACGTCCTTACCCCTACTTATTACAGCTTGACAAAGGCAACACACGGCTTGACAAATGTTGTCCGCATTTCTGGTGAAATACTTCCACACCGAAGAGCTGATTTTTTTGGTATTTTCACCAGGCATGTCAACGGCCCTATTCCTCCCACAGACAACAGGTGTCTCCCCGGGTGCCTGACTTAAACAAACCACCTCACCATCAGAATCCTCCTTGTCAATTTCCTCCCCAGCGCCAGCAACACCCATATCCTCCTCATCCTGGTGTACTTCAACACTGACATCTTCAATCTGACTATCAGGAACTGGACTGCGGGTGCTCCTTCCAGCACTTGCAGGGGGCGTGCAAATGGTGGAAGGCGCATGCTCTTCACGTCCAGTGTTGGGAAGGTCAGGCATCGCAACCGACACAATTGGACTCTCCTTGTGGATTTGGGATTTCGAAGAACGCACAGTTCTTTGCGGTGCTTTTGCCAGCTTGAGTCTTTTCAGTTTTCTAGCGAGAGGCTGAGTGCTTCCATCCTCATGTGAAGCTGAACCACTAGCCATGAACATAGGCCAGGGCCTCAGCCGTTCCTTGCCACTCCGTGTGGTAAATGGCATATTGGCAAGTTTACGCTTCTCCTCCGACAATTTTATTTTAGATTTTGGAGTCCTTTTTTTACTGATATTTGGTGTTTTGGATTTTACATGCTCTGTACTATGACATTGGGCATCGGCCTTGGCAGACGACGTTGCTGGCATTTCATCGTCTCGGCCATGACTAGTGGCAGCAGCTTCAGCACGAGGTGGAAGTGGATCTTGATCTTTCCCTAATTTTGGAACCTCAACATTTTTGTTCTCCATATTTTAATAGGCACAACTAAAAGGCACCTCAGGTAAACAATGGAGATGGATGGATACTAGTATACTTATGGATGGACGAGCGACTGCCGACACAGAGGTAGCTACAGCCGTGGACTACCGTACTGTGTCTGCTGCTAATATAGACTGGATGATAAGGAGATGAAATTAATATATATATATATAATATCACTAGTACTGCAGCCGGACAGGTATATATATTTATTATGTAATGACTGATGACGGACCTGCTGGACACTGTCAGCTCAGCAGCACCGCAGACTGCTACAGTAAGCTACTATAGTAGTATGTATAAAGAAGAAAGAATAAAAAAAAACCACGGGTAGGTGGTATACAATTATGGATGGACGAGCGACTGCCGACACAGAGGTAGCTACAGCCGTGGACTACCGTACTGTGTCTGCTGCTAATATAGACTGGATGATAAGGAGATGAAATTAATATATATATATATAATATCACTAGTACTGCAGCCGGACAGGTATATATATTTATTATGTAATGACTGATGACGGACCTGCTGGACACTGTCAGCTCAGCAGCACCGCAGACTGCTACAGTAAGCTACTATAGTAGTATGTATAAAGAAGAAAGAAAAAAAAAAAACCACGGGTAGGTGGTATACAATTATGGATGGACGAGCGACTGCCGACACAGAGGTAGCTACAGCCGTGGACTACCGTACTGTGTCTGCTGCTAATATAGACTGGATGATAATGAGATGAAATCAATATATATATATATAATATCACTAGTACTGCAGCCGGACAGGTATATATATTTATTATGTAATGACTGATGACGGACCTGCTGGACACTGTCAGCTCAGCAGCACCGCAGACTGCTACAGTAAGCTACTATAGTAGTATGTATAAAGAAGAAAGAAAAAAAAAAAAACACGGGTAGGTGGTATACAATTATGGATGGACGAGCGACTGCCGACACAGAGGTAGCTACAGCCGTGGACTACCGTACTGTGTCTGCTGCTAATATAGACTGGATGATAATGAGATGAAATCAATATATATATATATATAATATCACTAGTATTGCAGCCGGACAGGTATATATATTTATTATGTAATGACTGATGACGGACCTGCTGGACACAGTCAGCTCAGCAGCACCGCAGACTGCTACAGTAAGCTACTATAGTAGTATGTATAAAGAAGAAAGAAAAAAAAAAACCACGGGTAGATGGTATACAATTATGGATGGACGAGCGACTGCCGACACAGAGGTAGCTACAGCCATGGACTACCGTACTGTGTCTGCTGCTAATATAGACTGGATGATAATGAGATGAAATCAATATATATATATATAATATCACTAGTACTGCAGCCGGACAGGTATATATATTTATTATGTAATGACTGATGACGGACCTGCTGGACACTGTCAGCTCAGCAGCACCGCAGACTGCTACAGTAAGCTACTATAGTAGTATGTATAAAGAAGAAAGAAAAAAAAAAACCACGGGTAGGTGGTATACAATTATGGATGGACGAGCGACTGCCGACACAGAGGTAGCTACAGCCGTGGACTACCGTACTGTGTCTGCTGCTAATATAGACTGGATGATAATGAGATGAAATCAATATATATATATATAATATCACTAGTACTGCAGCCGGACAGGTATATATATTTATTATGTAATGACTGATGACGGACCTTGTGGACACAGTCAGCTCAGCAGCACCGCAGACTGCTACAGTAAGCTACTATAGTAGTATGTATAAAGAAGAAAGAAAAAAAAAAACCACGGGTAGATGGTATACAATTATGGATGGACGAGCGACTGCCGACACAGAGGTAGCTACAGCCATGGACTACCGTACTGTGTCTGCTGCTAATATAGACTGGATGATAATGAGATGAAATCAATATATATATATATAATATCACTAGTACTGCAGCCGGACAGGTATATATATTTATTATGTAATGACTGATGACGGACCTGCTGGACACTGTCAGCTCAGCAGCACCGCAGACTGCTACAGTAAGCTACTATAGTAGTATGTATAAAGAAGAAAAAAAAAAAAACCACGGGTAGGTGGTATACAATTATGGATGGACGAGCGACTGCCGACACAGAGGTAGCTACAGCCGTGGACTACCGTACTGTGTCTGCTGCTAATATAGACTGGATGATAATGAGATGAAATCAATATATATATATATAATATCACTAGTACTGCAGCCGGACAGGTATATATATTTATTATGTAATGACTGATGACGGACCTGCTGGACACAGTCAGCTCAGCAGCACCGCAGACTGCTACAGTAAGCTACTATAGTAGTATGTATAAAGAAGAAAGAAAAAAAAAAAAACACGGGTAGGTGGTATACAATATTATATATATATTATATACAATTATATATATATATATATATATATATATATATTAAACTGGTGGTGACTGGTGGTCAGGTCACTGGTCACACTATCAGCAACTTGCAAGTAGTACTCCTAAGCAGACAATCACAATATATATTATACTGGTGGTCAGTGTGGTCACAAACAATGGCAGTGTGGCACTCTGGCAGCAAAAGTGTGCACTGTACGTTATATGTACTCCTGAGTCCTGCTCTCAGACTCTAACTGCTCCCCACTGTCAGTGTCTCCCCCACGAGTCAGATAATATACAGTCACACTATCTATCACTTCAGCAAGTAACTAGTACTCCTCCTAATGCTCCCCAAAATTACTACTGTGTCTCTCTCTACTGTCTCACTCTCTTCTCTATAAACGGAGAGGACGCCAGCCACGTCCTCTCCCTATGAATCTCAATGCACGTGTGAAAATGGCGGCGACGCGCGGCTCCTTATATAGAATCCGAGTCTCGCGATAGAATCCGAGCCTCGCGAGAATCCGACAGCGGGATGATGACGTTCGGGCGCGCTCGGGTTAACCGAGCAAGGCGGGAAGATCCGAGTCGCTCGGCCCCGTGTAAAAAAACATGAAGTTCGGGCGGGTACGGATTCCGAGGAACCGAACCCGCTCATCCCTAGTTGAAAGTCTCGGTTACCCCAGAGGGGTAAGAACAGCGACGTGTATAGCGATAGTTTAAGCTGTGAGCGGACCAACCGCCATGCTGCACAGGTAGAGGATATAAGTAAATTGTCCTTTACACTATTTGGCATGGAATCGGGAGTTGCGTGTAATAGGGCTACCAGATTCCAAGAAGGTGTAAAGGATTGTTCTAAATATGTGTTAGCATATATGCTCTGTACGCCGATCCGGTCAAAAGCAATCCTGTAATTGGCTGCTAAAGCGTAAGTGTACAGGCACGGCAAATTCAAGCCACCAAGGGACCGAGGTTGACGTAGTTTAAACAATGAGAATCTAGGGCGTTTACCCGCCCAAATAAATTTGGATAGTGCCTTGTCCAATTGAGCGAATATGTCCCTGGGCGGAATCAGAGGAAGCATCTGAAGCACATATAAGAAACGCGGGAAACTGATCATTTTGTACAAATGGCTCCTGCCCGTGTATGTAAGGGGGAGGTGGGCCCACCTAGCAAAGTCAGCATATGTCCTAGTGAACAATGGGGGAAAGTTAAGGGAGTACAGTTCGGAAGGATGATTAGGGAACACAATACCTAAATAGGTAATACAGTTATTTGAGGCCCAGTGAAATGGGAAGGTATCGCCCCAACCCATTTAGGCCGAGGGAAAGAAGGCCAAAGCCTCCGTTTTAGAATAATTGATTTTGAACCCAGAAACTTGTTCAAAGGAATCTAAAATGTCGAGTAGATGTGGTATGGCCACCCGGGGGTTACCGAAGTAAAGTAAAATATCATCCGCGAATGCCGAGAATTTAAGTTCTCGATCCGCTAGTTTTTATACCCTGCCATCTGGTTTCCTTTATAAAGTGGCGGAGAAGAGGATCTAAAGCTAAGTTAAAAAGTAGGGGAGATAGGGGGCAGCCCTGTCTGGTGCCAAGGTGTAGGGAAAAGAGTCTGGAGTTGTGATCATTAATCGTTAAGAAGGCTTGTGGAGTTTGGTAGAGGGTGCAAAACACCTGGAGAAAATTAAGGCCAAAATTCTGAAATCTAAGTATTCTATCAATATGGGCCCAAGAGACTCGGTCAAAGGCCTTGTCTGCATCGCAACTTAGAACTATGTTTCCCGTCTCCAGTGAGCTATGAGTTTTAATCATGGCCGCTAGTAAAGAGCGAATATTATGTACAGAGTGCCTATTGCGTAGAAATCCTGTCTGAGCAGGATGGAGCAGTTTAGGCAGAACCAACTGGAGGCGGGAAGCAAGCACCTTCGTGAATAATTTAAAATCTTGATTTAATAATGAAATTGGCCGGTAAGACGAGACCAAAGTGTGATCTTTATTGGGTTTAGCGAGGACTATAACCCGTGCCGTGTTAAAGTCAGGAGGGGCTGGATGGCCTGCCAAGATTGAATTATACAATGTTAAAAGGTGGTCGCTTATATGTGGGAGGAGTAGTTTGTAATAGGCTGCCGATAATCCGTCAGGGCCCGGGGACTTCCCATTGGTTAAGGATTTAATGGCCTCTTCCAATTCCGCTGTGGTGATGGGAGTAGTGAGGAACTCTTTGTCCTCTTCCGATAAAGCGGGAAGGCCAGCTTGTGTTAAAAAGTCTGTACCAATTTCTGGTTGGTCGGGAGGGGCGGTATATAAAGTCTCAAAGAAAGTCAGAAAGGTGTCACTGATTTTTTCATGTGTCAGTGTAGGTGACGTGTGAGTGTCTCGAATAGAGGAGATATGCCTAGGGGTCGTATGAGCCTTCACCATATTTGCCAATAACTTCCCGGGGCGGTTACCCCAACGAAAATATTTGTTGGACTGGAAGGAAGGAAACAGTTTGGCTTGTTCAGTACAGAGGGTATCATGAACTAATTTGGCATCTTTATATCGTATTCTATTGGATTCAGACGGGTCAGCCAGTAGTTGGGAATAAACCGAGGCAACCTGGAGGGAAGCCTTAGCCATCCTCTCCCGAAATTGTTTCTTCCTGGCGGCAACATATGAGATTATTTGACCTCTAATAACAGGCTTAGAAGCCTGCCAAAAAAGGTCCATGTCATCAATATGTGTTGCATTGTCACTCGTGTAATTGAGATATGACTGGGTCAAATAGAGTTTGAAGTCTTCTGAGTGGGCTAAATGTTCTGGGAACCGCCAGATATGAGAATATGCACGGGGTGTGGTCAAAGCAATTAATAGAGTGATTGGAGCGTGGTCTGATAGAAGAATATTAGCTATGGTGGTGTCTTCTACTCTATGGATCAAAGAGGCGGATACTAGCCAGTAATCTAATCTAGAAAATATTTTGTGTGGGTGTGAAAAAAAGGAGTATTCCCTAGAGTCAGGATAAAGAAATCGGCAGGGGTCCAAGAGCTGTAGGGAGTCCAGCATTAGGGACAATGGTGGGGGAGTGGATCTGTTCAAACTCGATTGTCTGGGACCACCTGACACGTCTAGCAGCGGGTCTAAAACAACATTAAGATCTCCCCCTAAAATCAAAGAACCTTCTACCCAGTCCTGCAAATTAACAAAGATGTCTGGAAAAAAAATAAGCGTTTGGCCCTGTGGGGGCGTAGATACACGCCAGAGTAAACCGTTCCCCCTCAATATCAACCTTTAAAAACAAAAATCGGCCCTCTGGGTCTATCCATTCCTCCCTAATCTCGTAGTGCAATGATTTACAAAAAAAGAGCAATACTCCCCTTGTTTTGGTAGTATATGAGGCACTTCTAAAGTCTCCAACCCAGGTGTCCCTAAGTATGTTAGGATCAGTAATTCGCCAGTGTGTCTCTTTTAGAAACACCACATCGGGATGGAATTTTTTAAGGTGGTTCAGTACTTTTTTCCTCTTGATTGGTGTGTTCAAACCCTCTACGTTCCACGAGACAAACTTGAGAGACCTCCTTGAGCTATCAAGGGGGGGGCTCTACATCTTTAGGGTCCGGCATTATCCAATGCCCAGTCCGATGGAACGCAGAAAGAGAAGCCACAATCGAAAGCCCAATCCCCAGTCCCAGCGAGCAGGGGAAGGGCTAAAGGAGCACGTCAGGAAGTCACGTGGAGTCACAATAAACATATAGCGAAACAATATGATACATGTAGAAAGTACTAACCGATATAACTTTGGCCACCTGTCAAAAACATTTTTGCATTTTTGAACCCAATATGATAGTAGTAATAACCATCCATATGTAACAGAAACCTTAGTATGAATAGAGAAAGAGAAAGAAAAAGGGGCTGACAAAGAAAATGGAAGAAGGGCTTCCAGCCATCCCCGCAACCTCAATGAGTAAGAAAAGCACTTACACAGCAATGGCTGTTAGAGCCAAATGTAAATAATCAACAGCGTATTATCCATTGGAGCAGAAAGAAGAGATAAAAGAAGAGAAAGGGGAAAAAATACTTGGTTTTAGAAAAGTCAATCAGCATCGTCCATCCGGGAATCAGGTTGTGATGCGGGTAAAGACTTGAGAAAGTTGCGAGCAGAGTCTGGGGTATCGAAATAATGTGGTTTGCCAGCATGAAAGAGTCTTAGTTTTGCAGGGTAAAGAAGAGCGAATCTGATGCTTTTGGAAAACAGTTCTTTGCAGACAGGGGAGAATTCTCTTTGTTGTGTTGAAACTTGGAAAGAAAAGTCCTGAAAGAGCAGAAGTTTAGATCCTTCATAACGGAAGTCAGAGCATTTTCGATAAGCCTCCAAGATCTTCACCTTGTCAAGATAATTCAGCAGCTTGAAAATTACAGGTCTAGGACGTGACTGGGAAGATTGTGAAGATTGTCTATCGGGGCCGATGCGGTGCGCTCGTTCAACCAGATAAAAAGTGGGTGAGGGGGGCAAATCAAGAGTTGTGTGGAGCCAGCGGGTAACCAAGTCTAACAGGTCTTTCTGTCTAACCGACTCTGGGAGGCCAATCAGGCGCAAGTTGTTCCGGCGGTTGCGATTTTCCAAATCCTCGAGTTTATCGCTCATGGCTGCCAATGTGCTGTCATGTGATTGCTGTTGGGATTGGATCGCATGATGATCATCCTCCAATGTGGAGATCCGGTCCTCGGCCTCTGCCAAACGTTGTGTGTGTTGGGTCAATTGAGCTGCCGCTGACGTAATGGCCTCCATCAATGGCGCCGGCTTTGCGTCTAAGAGTGGTGAGATGATCTCTGAAATTTCTCTGGCCTTTTGTATTGAGGACGGGCTAGCTCGGACCTCGGCAAGCGACAGGTCATCTGCGTCTTTCCTGCCAGGAGAGGACGGATACCCCGATGAATAGGGCTTTGCTCTTTATCTTTAGCTGTCGGTTTGTTTTTATTTTGAGAATTCTTATTTGCGCGGAGTGTTTTGGCCACATACTTTTCCATAGTGGAGAATATGATTCAAGCAACCACGTTTAGGAGGGTCGAGGCAGAATACGCTTCATCCAGGCACAAATTGTGATAGGGGGAGTTGAGGCAGGGGAGCAAGACAGCCCACGTGTAACCGCAGCAAGGGCAGAGCTCAGGCAGCGACCAGCGCAGTACTTGAGAAGCCCTAGATGTGTAGTGTGGACTCTCCTCCGACAGGCACAAGCAGGGGCCAGCAGGATGCACACGTTGCCACGAGTGCCAGCCAGCCGATGGAGTAAGCTGGCGGTGCAGTGCAGAGATGGCAGGGTCCGCATCTCTTCAATGAGGGCAGGGGGGCACAGGGTGCACCAGGTTCCCAAACAGAGGGTCAGGGGGAGACACAGCCGCTGCGGCGGCAGGACGAGTCTTGGCCGCACGCACCTGAGAAAGCGGAGGTGCCAGTCAGCAGTGTGGGGTCCGGCGGGCCGCCGGGGGGCACAGCGGAGTGCTGCAAGCAGTCCGGGATCCCTCAGGCAGCCTAGTCTCGGCCCTGCACGAGGTCCAAGATGGCCACCGTCATTCACTGCACACAGCGTGTGCGGACTCCGGCGGGCGAAACGGGGGAGGGGGAGCGAGCCGGGACACACACCACTTCGCTCCTTATTATCTCCGGGACCCGCAGGTGTAATTGCGGGGTCTCTGGTCCAGGTTGAGCCGCTGGAATAGGCTATTTAATGAGCCTGGAGGGAGAGCTCAGGAGAGAGGCAGCCGGATCGTTCGGCCCGCCCACCGGAAGTCTTTCTCTCTGTTTTATGGAGAAAATTTTATTCCACTGGACAACAATGGGGAAGTACAATCCTGGTTGTATGTTAATTCATTCCACGTTCTCCTGATTGTATTCGTCAGTCAGAGGATCGTCTGACTCTATCTTACAATCCGTGATAAAAAAAATTTGGGTGTCAATATTAGGGGGGAGGCACGCTTTCAAAAGTCTCCGCCAATCTTTGTTTGTAGGTTCGTGGGCATTACTCAGATCCTTAATATACTTCTGACATCTGGCTAAATGTCTCTGGGGATCAGGGAATTCTGAAATGATTGACCGCAGTTCTGATCTGGTCCATGGGCAATACATTGCAGTATTCCTGATGAGGGTTACTCCCTGGCTATCGGTTCTCCCATTGGGAGTTGCTATTACCAAGACAGGATGTAACCCAACCATTCCATTCCTAATCGGCTCACTGTGAGATGTTAATGTCTCTGCGCAATGAACAGTCTCACACTTACCAGTGGCTGTGACCTCACCCGTCCCTTCAGTGGGAGACACCGTCACTGTTCTTACTGGTTGGGCCATGCCCACCTGAGTTTCCTGCAAGGTGGCTGCCTGGATGAGGGCTGAGATTAGGCTAGATCCATCATCTTCCTCCGACCTATGACCTTTGAGAGAACTTAAGACAGGGTACAATATGTATGGGTTAGGGTTAATACAATTTACATGAATGTTCCTATCATTTGTCGATGTACCATTGGTTGTAGCTGTTTTCTCCCCATCGACATGTGTCGGTGATGGTGTGCTCGCAGTCACATTCCTGTCAGGTTTGGAACTTACTGTGCGAGCCAGCTCCCTTTGTACATCTCCCCCTTGTTGCCACATATTTAAACAGCCGGTATGTCTGATCCTCTGTTTCCTAGATTTGATCAGACATATCCTAATCCTTATGCTCTGCAGTACCTCTGGTTCAAAACTACCCATCCTAGTTAATGATGCCCTATCATCAGCAGTCATACATACCCATTCGTCACCAAAAGCCTCCGCGTGTGGACCATACTTCCCACACATTATCAACGAGCTGACCCCCTGGGCCGCAGCTCTCCAGCCTGAACCCTGGCTGCCGAACGCCCCCCGCTTGTGCAATTGGCTCCCATTGCGGACTTTTTAAACACAATGCAAGGTTACTTAACACAAGTTTCAAACACAATGCAAGGAAACTTAAAATGCGTTTCCATCCTTTGTTGGTAGATCAAAGTCTGTTATGGCCTGCAAGTCTGTAAGTATGTGGTGGACCGGACAGAGCCCCCAATTGTTAAATTCGTTTAACTTACAGGAAGAAAAAAGCAATACCTTAAATACACAAATGTTCTGGCCGCTGCGACCGCTAAGCGTGTGTGTGAAAACCCTATGAAATGCGTACACATTGCATAAGCACGCCGTCACGCTGTAAGCACAAAGTAGCTTACAAATGCACAATACGAGCAGAGGGTGAAAGTCAACCTAGCGCTTTCACTCGCTCTCTGCCTCCGCTGGCCGTACCACGACTCACTCCAATAGTGACCACCGCGTACCCAGTGAGGTTCCTATCAGCAACTGGTTTCTATTCACTAGAATTTTGTAGGATCGATCACCTTTACCAGTGAATGTCTTACCTAGGAAGATTTTCCTGACACAGAAACAGCAAAAACGTCCATCTACTATACACAAATCACGTTTGCGTATGCTTTACACGACGCGTATGATGACACAATTTACGCAAAAGAACGCAAAATGGTATCACGTTGCGCCACGTATCACACACAGAAACGCGCGGTCCAATCGCACAGCATATAGATACTTGTTATCTATCCGCCCTATGATCACTGGAGTCGAATTTACAAGCTGCGCTCCACAGCCGGAGCGTAACACAAAATCCTTAAACTTCAATTACTTCACAGAGTATACTCCAGGCATGTCCAAACTGCGGCCCCCCAGCTGTTGTGAAACTACATATCCCAGCATGCCCTGACACAGTTTTGCTGTCAGAGAATGCTAAAGCTGTGTCAGGGCATGCTGGGATGTGTAGTTTCTCAACAGCTGGAGGGCCGCAGTTTGGACATGCCTGGTATACTCTATCACGCTCCTGTGCAAGTTTCCTCACTACTTGCGTACTTCTCTATTAACATAAGGTAGCTGACCTCACGCCACTGAGCCTCTGCTAACTCAGTGTCTTCACGGGATCCCGACTTCCGGGGTTCAATGTGTTCACTCCTACTTTCAGCTCACACAAATACACCGTGTTTTTCTGTACGGAAAAATATCACTCCCTTTGATTGATAGTCTATCCCAGAGGTAGTACAGTTTAAACAAAATATTATAATAATCTGCTTTTAAAATTGGATAGTTATGTGCTATAGTATAAATGTATTCTATAGTGATGAGCGGGTTCGGTTCCTCGGAATCCGAACCCCCCCGAACTTCACCCTTTTTACACGGGTCCGAGGCAGGTTCGAACCTTCCCGCCTTGCTCGGCTAACCCGAGCGCGCCCGAACGTCATCATCCCGCTGTCGGATTCTCGCGAGGCTCGAATTCTATCGCGAGACTCGGATTCTATATAAGGAGCCGCGCGTCGCCGCCATTTTCACACGTGCATTGAGATTGATAGGGAGAGGACGTGGCTGGCGTCCTCTCCGTTTATAGAGAAGAGAGTAGAGAGTTAGAGACACTATTTAGTATTTACTAATTTTGGGGAGCATATTAGGACTGGAGTACTACTACTTGCTGATAGTGTGACCATTGACCACCAGTTTAATTAATCTGTTCTCTGCCTGAAAAAAAACGATACACAGTGTGACACAGTCACATACCATATCTGTGCTCAGCCTCAGTGTGCTGCATCATCATATGTAATACTGTATATCTGACTGTGCTGAGTGCTCACTGCTCACACAGCTTAATTGTGGGGGAGACTGGGGAGCAGTTAGAGCAGGAGTACATAAATAATATATTTTAAGTACAGTGCACACTTTTTCTGCCAGAGTGCCACACTGCCAGTGTGACTGACCAGTGACCACACTGACCACCAGTATATTGTGATTGTCTGCTTAGGACGGAGTACTACTTGCTGATAGTGTGACCAGTGACCAGTGACCACCACCAGTTTAATTAATCCGTTCTCTGCCTGAAAAAAAACCGATACACAGTGTGATACAGTCACATACCATATCTGTGCTCAGCCCAGTGTGCTGCATCATATGTAATACTGTATATCATTATCTGACTGTGCTGAGTGCTCACTGCTCACACAGCTTAATTGTGGGGGAGACTGGGGAGCAGTTATAGCAGGAGTACATATTTTAAGTACAGTGCACACTTTTGCTGCCAGAGTGCCACTGCCAGTGTGACTGACCAGTGACCACTGACCACCAGTATATTGTGATTGTCTGCTGACCACCAGTATATTGTGATTGTCTGCCTGAAAAAGTTAAACACTCGTCGTGTGGTGTTTTTATAAACGCATTCTGCAGACAGTGTCCAGCAGGTCCGTCATTACATAATATATACCTGTCCGGCTGCAGTACTAGTGTGATATATATATATATTTTAATTTTATCTCATTATCATCCAGTCTATATTAGCAGCAGACACAGTACGGTAGTCCACGGCTGTAGCTACCTCTGTGTCGGCAGTCGCTCGTCCATCCATAATTGTATACCACCTACCCGTGGTTTTTTTTTCTATCTTCTTGATACTAGTAGCTTACTTTAGGAGTCTGCAGTGCTGACAGACAGTGTCCAGCAGGTCCGTCATTACATAATATATATACCTGTCCGGCTGCAGTACTAGTGTGATATATATATATTTTTTAATTTTATCTCATTATCATCCAGTCTATATTAGCAGCAGACACAGTACGGTAGTCCACGGCTGTAGCTACCTCTGTGTCGGCAGTCGCTCGTCCATCCATAATTGTATACCACCTACCCGTGGTTTTTTTTTCTATCTTCTTGATACTAGTAGCTTACTTTAGGAGTCTGCAGTGCTGACAGTGTCCAGCAGGTCCGTCATTACATAATATATATACCTGTCCGGCTGCAGTACTAGTGTGATATATATATATATATTTTATTTTTATCTCATTATCATCCAGTCTATATTAACAGCAGACACAGTACGGTAGTCCACGGCTGTAGCTACCTCTGTGTCGGCAGTCGCTCGTCCATCCATAATTGTATACCACCTACCCGTGGTTTTTTTTTCTATCTTCTTGATACTAGTAGCTTACTTTAGGAGTCTGCAGTGCTGACAGACAGTGTCCAGCAGGTCCGTCATTACATAATATATATACCTGTCCGGCTGCAGTACTAGTGTGATATATATATATATATTATTTTTATCTCATTATCATCCAGTCTATATTAGCAGCAGACACAGTACGGTAGTCCACGGCTGTAGCTACCTCTGTGTCGGCAGTCGCTCGTCCATCCATAATTGTATACCACCTACCTGTGGTTTTTTTTTCTATCTTCTTGATACTAGTAGCTTACTTTAGGAGTCTGCAGTGCTGACAGACAGTGTCCAGCAGGTCCGTCATTACATAATATATATACCTGTCCGGCTGCAGTACTAGTGTGATATATATATATATTTTATTTTTATCTCATTATCATCCAGTCTATATTAGCAGCAGACACAGTACGGTAGTCCACGGCTGTAGCTACCTCTGTGTCGGCAGTCGCTCGTCCATCCATAAGTATACTAGTATCCATCCATCTCCATTGTTTACCTGAGGTGCCTTTTAGTTGTGCCTATTAAAATATGGAGAACAAAAATGTTGAGGTTCCAAAAATAGGGAAAGATCAAGATCGACTTCCACCTCGTGCTGAAGCTGCTGCCACTAGTCATGGCCGAGACGATGAAATTCCATCAACGTCGTCTGCCAAGGCCGATGCCCAATGTCATAGTACAGAGCATGTAAAATCCAAAACACCAAATATCAGTAAAAAAAGGACTCAAAAATCTAAAATAAAATTGTCGGAGGAGAAGCGTAAACTTGCCAATATGCCATTTACCACACGGAGTGGCAAGGAACGGCTGAGGCCCTGGCCTATGTTCATGGCTAGTGGTTCAGCTTCACATGAGGATGGAAGCACTCAGCCTCTCGCTAGAAAAATGAAAAGACTCAAGCTGGCAAAAGCACAGCAAAGAACTGTGCGTTCTTCGAAATCCCAAATCCACAAGGAGAGTCCAATTGTGTCGGTTGCGATGCCTGACCTTCCCAACACTGGACGTGAAGAGCATGCGCCTTCCACCATTTGCACGCCCCCTGCAAGTGCTGGAAGGAGCACCCGCAGTCCAGTTCCTGATAGTCAGATTGAAGATGTCAGTGTTGAAGTACACCAGGATGAGGAGGATATGGGTGTTGCTGGCGCTGGGGAGGAAATTGACAAGGAGGATTCTGATGGTGAGGTGGTTTTTTTAAGTCAGGCACCCGGGGAGACACCTGTTGTCCGTGGGAGGAATATGGCCATTGACATGCCTGGTGAAAATACCAAAAAAATCTGCTCTTCGGTGTGGAAGTATTTCAACAGAAATGCGGACAACATTTGTCAAGCCGTGTGTTGCCTTTGTCAAGCTGTAATAAGTAGGGGTAAGGACGTTAACCACCTCGGAACATCCTCCCTTATACGTCACCTGCAGCGCATTCATAATAAGTCAGTGACAAGTTCAAAAACTTTGGGCGACAGCGGAAGCAGTCCACTGACCAGTAAATCCCTTCCTCTTGTAACCAAGCTCACGCAAACCACCCCACCAACTCCCTCAGTGTCAATTTCCTCCTTCCCCAGGAATGCCAATAGTCCTGCAGGCCATGTCACTGGCAATTCTGACGAGTCCTCTCCTGCCTGGGATTCCTCCGATGCATCCTTGCGTGTAACGCCTACTGCTGCTGGCGCTGCTGTTGTTGCTGCTGGGAGTCGATGGTCATCCCAGAGGGGAAGTCGTAAGACCACTTTTACTACTTCCACCAAGCAATTGACTGTCCAACAGTCCTTTGCGAGGAAGATGAAATATCACAGCAGTCATCCTGCTGCAAAGCGGATAACTGAGGCCTTGGCATCCTGGGTGGTGAGAAACGTGGTTCCGGTATCCATCATTACTGCAGAGCCAACTAGAGACTTGTTGGAGGTACTGTGTCCCCGGTACCAAATACCATCTAGGTTCCATTTCTCTAGGCAGGCGATACCGAAAATGTACACAGACCTCAGAAAAAGAGTCACCAGTGTCCTAAAAAATGCAGCTGTACCCAATGTCCACTTAACCACGGACATGTGGACAAGTGGAGCAGGGCAGGGTCAGGACTATATGACTGTGACAGCCCACTGGGTAGATGTATGGACTCCCGCCGCAAGAACAGCAGCGGCGGCACCAGTAGCAGCATCTCGCAAACGCCAACTCTTTCCTAGGCAGGCTACGCTTTGTATCACCGGTTTCCAGAATACGCACACAGCTGAAAACCTCTTACGGCAACTGAGGAAGATCATCGCGGAATGGCTTACCCCAATTGGACTCTCCTGTGGATTTGTGGCATCGGACAACGCCAGCAATATTGTGTGTGCATTAAACATGGGCAAATTCCAGCACGTCCCATGTTTTGCACATACCTTGAATTTGGTGGTGCAGAATTATTTAAAAAACGAGAGGGGCGTGCAAGAGATGCTGTCGGTGGCCAGAAGAATTGCGGGACACTTTCAGCGTACAGGCACCACGTACAGAAGACTGGAGCACCACCAAAAACGCCTGAACCTGCCCTGCCATCATCTGAAGCAAGAAGTGGTAACGAGGTGGAATTCAACCCTATATATGCTTCAGAGGTTGGAGGAGCAGCAAAAGGCCATTCAAGCCTATACAATTGAGCACGATATAGGAGGTGGAATGCACCTGTCTCAAGCGCAGTGGAGAATGATTTCAACGTTGTGCAAGGTTCTGCTGCCCTTTGAACTTGCCACACGTGAAGTCAGTTCAGACACTGCCAGCCTGAGTCAGGTCATTCCCCTCATCAGGCTTTTGCAGAAGAAGCTGGAGACATTGAAGGAGGAGCTAACACAGAGCGATTCCGCTAGGCATGTGGGACTTGTGGATGGAGCCCTTAATTCGCTTAACAAGGATTCACGGGTGGTCAATCTGTTGAAATCAGAGCACTACATTTTGGCCACCGTGCTCGATCCTAGATTTAAAACCTACCTTGGATCTCTCTTTCCGGCAGACACAAGTCTGCTGGGGTTCAAAGACCTGCTGGTGAGAAAATTGTCAAGTCAAGCGGAACGCGACCTGTCAACATCTCCTCCTTCACATTCTCCCGCAACTGGGGGTGCGAGGAAAAGGCTCAGAATTCCGAGCCCACCCGCTGGCGGTGATGCAGGGCAGTCTGGAGCGACTGCTGATGCTGACATCTGGTCCGGACTGAAGGACCTGCCAACGATTACTGACATGTCGTCTACTGGCACTGCATATGATTCTCTCCCCATTGAAAGAATGGTGGAGGATTATATGAGTGACCGCATCCAAGTAGGCACGTCAGACAGTCCGTACTTATACTGGCAGGAAAAAGAGGCAATTTGGAGGCCCTTGCACAAACTGGCTTTATTCTACCTAAGTTGCCCTCCCACAAGTGTGTACTCCGAAAGAGTGTTTAGTGCCGCCGCTCACCTTGTCAGCAATCGGCGTACGAGGTTACTTCCAGAAAATGTGGAGAAGATGATGTTCATTAAAATGAATTATAATCAATTCCTCCGTGGAGACATTGACCAGCAGCAATTGCCTCCACAAAGTACACAGGGAGCTGAGATGGTGGATTCCAGTGGGGACGAATTGATAATCTGTGAGGAGGGGGATGTACACGGTGATATATCGGAGGATGATGATGAGGTGGACATCTTGCCTCTGTAGAGCCAGTTTGTGCAAGGAGAGATTAATTGCTTCTTTTTTGGTGGGGGTCCAAACCAACCCGTCATTTCAGTCACAGTCGTGTGGCAGACCCTGTCACTGAAATTATGGGTTGGTTAAAGTGTGCATGTCCTGTTTATACAACATAAGGGTGGGTGGGAGGGCCCAAGGACAATTCCATCTTGCACCTCTTTTTTCTTTCATTTTTCTTTGCGTCATGTGCTGTTTGGGGAGTGTTTTTTGGAAGGGCCATCCTGCGTGACACTGCAGTGCCACTCCTAGATGGGCCAGGTGTTTGTGTCGGCCACTAGGGTCGCTTAGCTTACTCACACAGCTACCTCATTGCGCCTCTTTTTTTCTTTGCGTCATGTGCTGTTTGGGGAGTGTTTTTTGGAAGGGCCATCCTGCGTGACACTGCAGTGCCACTCCTAGATGGGCCAGGTGTTTGTGTCGGCCACTAGGGTCGCTTAGCTTACTCACACAGCTACCTCATTGCGCCTCTTTTTTTCTTCTTTGCGTCATGTGCTGTTTGGGGAGTGTTTTTTGGAAGGGCCATCCTGCGTGACACTGCAGTGCCACTCCTAGATGGGCCAGGTGTTTGTGTCGGCCACTAGGGTCGCTTATCTTACTCACACAGCTACCTCATTGCGCCTCTTTTTTTCTTTGCGTCATGTGCTGTTTGGGGAGTGTTTTTTGGAAGGGCCATCCTGCGTGACCCTGCAGTGCCACTCCTAGATGGGCCAGGTGTTTGTGTCGGCCACTAGGGTCGCTTAGCTTACTCACACAGCTACCTCATTGCGCCTCTTTTTTTCTTTGCGTCATGTGCTGTTTGGGGAGTGTTTTTTGGAAGGGCCATCCTGCGTGACACTGCAGTGCCACTCCTAGATGGGCCAGGTGTTTGTGTCGGCCACTAGGGTCGCTTAGCTTACTCACACAGCTACCTCATTGCGCCTCTTTTTTTCTTTGCGTCATGTGCTGTTTGGGGAGTGTTTTTTGGAAGGGCCATCCTGCGTGACACTGCAGTGCCACTCCTAGATGGGCCAGGTGTTTGTGTCGGCCACTTGGGTCGCTTAGCTTAGTCATCCAGCGACCTCGGTGCAAATTTTAGGACTAAAAATAATATTGTGAGGTGTGAGGTGTTCAGAATAGACTGAAAATGAGTGGAAATTATGGTTTTTGAGGTTAATAATACTTTGGGATCAAAATGACCCCCAAATTCTATGATTTAAGCTGTTTTTTAGGGTTTTTTGAAAAAAAACACCCGAATCCAAAACACACCCGAATCCGACAAAAAAAATTCGGTGAGGTTTTGCCAAAACGCGGTCGAACCCAAAACACGGCCGCGGAACCGAACTCAAACACAAAACCCGAAAAATTTCAAGTGCACATCTCTAGTATTCTATCCTGCCTTAAATTGGACTGCTATTGTGCGGTTATAACTTGCGCTCGTGACTCAACGCAACCTTGCATAAACACGCGACCGTGCGTGTCCTTACGCCACGTGCACGTCCCTGTTCGCTGTCCTCACGTACCGAACCCACGTGTATAAACATGCGTTCGCAACTCAATAAACCACACTATCTCGATAAATGTGAGCAACAAAACTACTATTGCTCACTAACACAACACACAATTGTTCCGTACACTCGCCGGAAGTCACCCACATGGGCAATCCTCTTTTGAGTGTATACCTAAACGTTTAGGCCGGAACTATGTTTCGTGATTTTTATAATTACTCCCTTAACACACTATCTCAAATATATATATATAGCAAATAAATGTATCTGATTTCACACAGATCTATAATGACTGTTATAACTTATGGCAACAATATGTGAGAATGTATGCAAAGTATCGGTACGCTTTGTGTACGCTTTCGCGCCAAAAATTACACACAGATAATGGCCCTCATTCCGAGTTGTTCGCTCGGTATTTTTCATCGCATCGCAGTGAAAATCCGCTTAGTACGCATGCGCAATGTTCGCACTGCGACTGCGCCAAGTAACTTTACTATGAAGAAAGTAATTTTACTCACGGCTTTTTCTTCGCTCCGGCGATCGTAATGTGATTGACAGGAAATGGGTGTTACTGGGCGGAAACACGGCGTTTCAGGGGCGTGTGGCTGAAAACGCTACCGTTTCCGGAAAAAACGCAGGAGTGGCCGGGGAAACGGTGGGAGTGCCTGGGCGAACGCTGGGTGTGTTTGTGACGTCAACCAGGAACGACAAGCACTGAACTGATCGCACAGGCAGAGTAAGTCTGAAGCTACTCTGAAACTGCTAAGTAGTTAGTAATCGCAATATTGCGAATACATCGGTCGCAATTTTAAGAAGCTAAGATTCACTCCCAGTAGGCGGCGGCTTAGCGTGTGTAACTCTGCTAAATTCGCCTTGCGACCGATCAACTCGGAATGAGGGCCAATAAACGGCTTTTTTCCTGTTTGTCCCTCGGGTTACACTAGCACCTCTAAAACTATACAGAACAGACGTGGCCTAACAACACAAGATCATTTCAAACACAATGCAAGGTTACTTAAAATGCGTCTCCACCCTTTGTTGGTAGACCAAAGTCTGTTATGGCCTGCAAGTCTGTAAGTATGTGGTGAACCGGACAGAGCCCCAAATTGTTAAGTTCATTTAACTTACAGGAAGAAAAAAGCAATACCTTAAATACACAAATGTTCAGGCCGCTGCGACCGCTAAGCGTGTGTGTGAAACCCCTATGAAATGCATACACGTTGCGTAAGCAAGCCGTCACGCTGTAAGCACAAAGTAGCTACACGTGCGGCGGAATACACTTTATAACCCCTAACAGGAAAGGAATGCGACACCAATTGTATATGTAATGTTGTGGTCCAACGCAGCAACAAATATTTACTTAAAAGGGGGGTACAACAGAAATACAATAACACAAGAGAAAAAGCTACAACCAATGGATACATACGTTTTGTTCGCCTGCGCCAGCCAGATCCGTCCTCAGTCAATCTGGCTAGATGACCTTCAGAGAATTAACCTGAGACCGGCCAGGAGGCCTTGTTTTTATATAATGGTCCAAAACACAATACAATGGGAAATGTATGCTCTTCTTCCATTGGTCCGGGGGTGGGACATATCCTGAGCACTGGGGATCATTGGTCAGCTCAAACGGTGGGCGATGGCTAAGTCCTGAGATGTGATTACTGTTGTTTACATCTGAGTTCCCGCCCCAAGACCAGTTAAACACACATTATTATACATAAATCCGGTATTACTAATAACTTATTGCCGCAATATGAGACAATATCCTCATACCCACCGGATTACTGCTTATGTGACCCTGAACAATATGATCCCACACATGATATATTTATTATTCCCATCCTCGAGATATGTGTATGTGTGTGTATGTATATATATATATATATATATATATATATATTCCTGCTATTACAGTTAGTTATGATATATATATATATATATATATATATATATATATATATTACCATGAGTTAGATGTATGTAGGCTACATGTATGAGACTATAAATGTTATATCTCTGATACATACATCAAATTTCTGGTCTGTAAATGTCTTGTATGTGATTTTGTAAGTTGTTAATCAAGTTAGGGTTTGGCTTGTGTTCTTGTCTAGGATATATTGTTCTTTTGTTTTTCCTGACTTCTAGTGCAACAATGACAGTCCAGTATCTAAAACAATGGGGGCAACCAAAGGTATTTACATTCCCCATAGATCAGGGTCTATGTTCCATGATTACAAAGCTTTGCGTAAACAAGACAGTCTGGTACATTCAAGACACTGATTATAATTGAGTTCTTGGAAGTATCGCCTTTGATTGTGTGTGTGAGAATGATTTTATTATAATGTGTGCGCACAGTAACTTGCCATTGAAGAGTGTACAGACTGTGTGTAAATTATGCACTATATGGATAAAATATTGAATATGGCTTTGTGGCTTTTCCATGTGAATGCGTATGTTACCGTATTTACTCATACCACATGCTAATACGCAGGGCTTCAAGAGCCAATGTACGCAGCTTGCAGGTATGCGCCCGCACGGCAAGTATGCACCCGCACAGAGGCCACTTTGAATGGTGTTTGTATGTGTAGAGTGTAGGCGTAATATTTTTGACTTCGACATACTCCACATCCTGCATTATTTGCATGCACAAATCCAAACACATAGGCCCTCATTCTGAGTTGTTCGCTCGCTAGCAGATTTTAGCAGCATTACACACGCTAGGCCGCCGCCCTCTGGGAGTGTATCTTAGCTTAGCAAAATAGCGAATGAAAGATTAGCAGAATTGCGATTAGAAATTTCTTTGCAGTTTCTGAGTAGGCCGAGACTTACTCCTACACTGCGATCAGCTCAGCCCGTTTTGTTCCTGGTTTGACGTCACAAACACGCCCTGCGTTCGGCCAGCCACTCCCCCGTTTCTCCAGACACTCCCGCGTTTTATCCTGGCACACCTGCGTTTTTCCGCACACTCCCAGAAAACAGTCACTTTCCGCCCAGAAACACCCACTTCCTGTCAATCACACTCCGATCACTTCAACGATGGAAATTCTTTGTTCGGACGTGAGTAAATCTACTAAGTTTTGTGCTAAAATACTTAGCGCATGCGCACTGCGTACCATGAGCATGCGCATTTTTGCCTTAATCGCTCCGTTGCGAAAATCGTCAACGAGCGACCAACTCGGAATGACCCCCATGCTTCCTTACCCTGATTGCACCATACAGTGGCAACTAGCAGTGCAGAGGGGTGAGGAGGCATCCACAAAGCAGCACTGGACCTTTGGTAATATGGGAGAAATGTCACATGGGGAGGGGGGGTCTTCTGTGCTTGGGGAAGATGATCTATTTGGGGGGGTGGGCTTCAGTTTGCCGGCTGTCAGGATCCCGGCGCACAGTATACCGGTGCCAGAATCCCGACACCTGGCATACCGACACCTATTCTCCCTCTTGGGGGTCCACAACCCACTTGGAGGTAGAATAGATAGCGTGGCGTGCCCCCGTGCTCGCCCAGCTGTCGGTTTGTTGGTGGTTGGGATTCCGGTGCTGGTATCCTGGCTGCCAGGTGCCCGGCCACCGGCATACCATACTACACCCATTTGGGGGTAGGGGGGGGGGGGGTCTTCTGTGCTGTGAGGTGTGTAATGGAGGATATTGTAATGTGAATATTGAAGGAATGGGGGAGCTGTGATGTAATGAAGCGTGGAGAGTGCATTGAAGTGGTGGAGTGCTGTGAGGTAGGCATTGAAGGGAGGGTAGCGGTGCTCTGCCCAGACCTAGTTACAGACTCTCTCACCCTGTCACCCAAACATCTGCCCTACAGACACTTAACCTGAGCCATACCAGACTGGTTCCCACACACTCACCCTGTCCCCTAGCAGAACTCTCCCTGCACACTCACCCCATCCCCTACCAGACCTGTCCCTGCACACTCACTCCGTCCCCTACCAGACCTGTCCCTGCACACTCACTCCGTCCCCTACCAGACCTGTCCCTGCACACTCACTCCGTCCCCTACCAGACCTGTCCCTGCACACTCACCCTGTCCCCTAGCAGACTGGTTCCCACACACTCACCCTGTCCCCTAGCAGAACTCTCCCTGCACACTCACCCCATCCCCTACCAGACCTGTCCCTGCACACTCACCCTGTCCCCTAGCAGAACTCTCCCTGCACACTCACCCCATCCCCTACCAGACCTGTCCCTGCACACTCACCCTGTCCCCTAGCAGAACTCTCCCTGCACACTCACTCCATCCCCTACCAGACCTGTCCCTGCACACTCACCCTGTCCCCTAGCAGACTGGTTCCCACACACTCACCCTGTCCCCTAGCAGAACTCTCCCTGCACACTCACCCCATCCCCTACCAGACCTGTCCCTGCACACTCACCCTGTCCCCTAGCAGAACTCTCCCTGCACACTCACTCCATCCCCTACCAGACCTGTCCCTGCACACTCACCCTGTCCCCTAGCAGACTGGTTCCCACACACTCACCCTGTCCCCTAGCAGAACTCTCCCTGCACACTCACCCCATCCCCTACCAGACCTGTCCCTGCACACTCACCCTGTCCCCTAGCAGAACTTTCCCTGCACACTCACCCCATCCCCTACCAGACCTGTCCCTGCACACTCACCCTGTCCCCTAGCAGACCTGTCCCTGCACACTCACTCCGTCCCCTACCAGACCTGTCCCTGCACACTCACTTCGTCCCCTACCAGACCTGTCCCTGCACACTCACTCCGTCCCCTACCAGACCTGTCCCTGCACACTCACTCCGTCTCCTACCAGACCTGTCCCTGCACACTCACTCCGTCTCCTACCAGACCTGTCCCTGCACACTCACTCCGTCCCCTACCAGACCTGTCCCTGCACACTCACTCCGTCCCCTACCAGACCTGTCCCTGCACACTCACTCCGTCTCCTACCAGACCTGTCCCTGCACACTCACCCTGTCCCCTAGCAGAACTCTCCCTGCACATTCACCCCATCCCCTACCAGACTGGTTCCCACACACTCACCCTGTCCCCTAGCAGAACTCTCCCTGCACACTCACCCCATCCCCTACCAGACCTGTCCCTGCACACTCACCCTGTCCCCTAACAGGGGCTCCTACTGACTATAGCTCCATGTCCACTCTATCCAGACCCTGTGTATAGCTCCATGTTTATTGTCTCCAGTTCCTGACTATAGCTCCATGTCCCTTATATCCCGTCCCTGTGTGTAGCTCCATGTTTCCTGTCTCCAGTCCCTGACTATAGCTCCATGTCCTCTCTATCCAGTTCCTTTTTATAGCTCCATGTTTCCTGTCTCCAGTTCCTGACTATAGCTCCAAGTCCCTTATATCCAGTCCCTGCGTGTAGCTTCATGTTTCCTGTCTACAGTCCCTGACTATAGCTCCATGTCTCATATTCAGTCCCTGTGTATAGCTCCATGTTTCCTGTCTCCAGTCCCTGACTATAGCTCTATGTCCTTATATCCAGTCACTGTGTATAGCCCCATGTTTCCTGTCTCCAGTCCCTGACTATAGCTCCATGTCTCATATTCAGTCCCTGTGTATAGCTCCATGTTTCCTGTCTCCAGTCCCTGACTATAGCTCTATGTCCTTATATCCAGTCACTGTGTATAGCTCCATGTTTCCTGTCTCCAGTCCCTGACTATAGCTCCATGTCTCATATTCAGTTCCTGTGTATAGCTCCATATTTCCTGTCTCCAGTCCCTGACTATAGCTCCATGTCCCTTATATCCAGTCCATGTGTATAGCTCTATGTCCTTTTATCTAGTCACTGTGTACAGCTCCATGTTTCCATTCCCTGACTATAGCTCCATGTCCCTTATATCCAGTCCCTGTGTATAGCTCCATGTTTCTATCTCCAGTCCCTGGCTATAGCTCCATGGCCTCCCACGTGACAGTGTTTTTGTGCATCTGGGCGTGTCCGGCATTACGAATAGGAAGAGGGGAAGGGCCTCGACGTCGCGGCTGCATGAATAGGGGGCGTGGCTATGTAAATAAAGAAGCATGCAGAGGGGCGTGGCGTTATTGTCGTAGCAGGAAGAGGGGCGTGGCGGCTCGGGGTGGGGGCGGGGTATCTCGGCGGTGGCGCGCAGGCTGAGTACAGCCAATGGCGGTCAGGCCCGCGGGCGGCTCCAGCTTTGAATAGAGGTCCCGGGCCCAGTGTGTGAGACGTCGCCAGTGACCGGAGAGAGGACGGAGACCCTGGAGCAGGTGAGCAGCCGCCAGCGACCGCATAGACCGTCATTCTGTCCCCGCAGACTGCGTCCGAGTGTCCTGCGTCACCTCCCGGCCCGCCGCCTGCACCGCGCCCGGGGGTGTGAGGGCTGAGAAGACGGGGGTGACCCGGGGTGTGAGAGAGAAGGTGGGGGATCCTGAGGTGCGATGGGGAGAGAGGAGGTGGGGTACCCCGGGGTGCGAGGGGGAGAGAGAAGGTGGGGGACCCCGGGGTGCGAGGGGGAGAGAGGAGGTGGGGGACCCCGGGGTGCGAGGGGGAGAGAGAAGGTGGGGGACCCGGGGGTGCGAGGGGAAGAGAGAAGGTGGGGGACCCCGGGGTGCGAGGGGGAGAGATATGGGGGACCCCGGGGTGCGAGGGGGAGAGAGATGGGGGACCCCGGGGTGCGAGGGGGAGAGAGAGATGGGGGACCCTGGGGTGCGAGGGGGGGAGAGAGAGAGAGAGAGAGAAGGTAGGGGACCCCGGGGTGTGAGGGGGAGAGAGAGAGAAGGTAGGGGACCCCGGGGTGTGAGGGGGAGAGAGAGAGAAGGTGGGGGACCCCGGGGTGTGAGGGGGAGAGAGAGAGAAGGTGGGGGACCCCGGGGTGCGAGGGAGAGAGAGAGAGAAGGTGGGGGACCCCGGGGTGTGAGGGGGAGAGAGAGAAGGTGGGGGACCCCGGGGTGCGAGGGGGAGAGAGAGAGAGAAGGTGGGGGACCCCGGGGTGCGAGGGGGAGAGAGAGAGAAGGTGGGGGACCCCGGGGTGCGAGGGGGAGAGAGAGAAGGTGGGGGACCCCGGGGTGCGAGGGGGAGAGAGAGAGATGGGGGACACCGGGGTGCGAGGGGGAGAGAGATATGGAGGACCCCGGGGTGCGAGGGGGAGAGAGAGAGAAGGTGGGGGACCCCGGGGTGCGAGGGGGAGAGAGAGAGAAGGTGGGGGACCCCGGGGTGCGAGGGGGAGAGAGAGAAGGTGGGGGACCCCGGGGTGCGAGGGGGAGAGAGAGGTGGGGGACCCCGGGGTGCGAGGGGGAGAGAGAGAAGGTGGGGGACCCCGGGGTGCGAGGGGGAGAGAGAAGGTGGGGGACCCCGGGGTGCGAGGGGGAGAGAGAAGGTGGGGGACCCCGGGGTGCGATATGTGGGAGAGAGGAGGTGGGGGACCCCGGGGTGCGATGGGTGGGAGAGAGTGAGGAGGTGGGGGACCCCGGGGTGCGATGGGGGAGGTAGAGAGAGGAGGTGGGGGACCCCGGGGTGCGATGGGGGAGGGAGAGAGAGGAGGTGGGGGACCCCGGGGTGCGATGGGTGAGAGAGAGAGGAGGTGGGGGACCCCGGGGTGCGATGGGTGAGGGAGAGAGAGGAGGTGGGGGACCCCGGGGTGCGATGGGTGAGGGAGAGAGAGAAGGTGGGGGACCCCGGGGTGCGATGGGGGAGGGAGAGAGAGAAGGTGGGCGACCCCGGGGTGCGATGGGTGGGAGAGAGAGAAGGTGGGCGACCCCGGGGTGCGATGGGTGGGAGAGAGAGGTGGGAGACCCCGGGGTGCGATGGGTGGGAGAGAGAGGTGGGAGACCCCGGGGTGCGATGGGTGGGAGAGAGAGAGGTGGGAGACCCCGGAGTGCGATGGGTGGGAGAGAGAGAGAGGAGGTGGGGGACCCATGGATGCGATAGGTGGGAGAGAGAGAAGAGATGGGGGACCCCGGGGTGCGATGGGTGGGAGAGAGAGGAGGTGGGGGACCCCGGGGTACGATGGGTGGGAGAGAGAGAGAGAGGAGGTGGGGGATCCCGGGGTGCGATGGGTGGGGGGTATAGAGTCCCTGTTTCGTGCGAGGATGCGGAGATTTAGCAGCTTATCCCGTGCCGGGCGCCGTGCAGTTGAGCTATGCCCGCCGCTTGCGACCATCGTAGAGCCCCTGTTTAGCGTGGCTTTGTGCTTGGGCCTCAGGAGAGTATGAGCGGAAATATGTGATAAGTGCAGCCCCAGGGCTGTTCGCGCACATCAATTGAATAGCTGCCGGGCACTTAGCACGGGAGTGACGGTTTCCTGTAACAATTGAATTGCTCCCTATGAACCCTATCCTGGCGGCATTAGATGTGGGCTGCTCCCTATGATCCCTACTGATGTACGCAGCACAAACTCAGCTCAGATTACACCTAGAATTGGACAAATTGTTCAAAACAACGCCGCCATTGAAAGATGTGCTGGTTACATGTACCCTCCCATTTACTTCCCCCTGGTTCCGTACGGCTACAGCTCACCAGTGTGACCGCAGCCCATGATGATCTGGATGTAACTCAAATGTAGGGTAACCCTGTGTCTGCCTCTAGCGTGTATTTGTTAACTCGCTGCCTTGGTCTATAACGCTTGTATCGGGGACATATTCAGAGGTTTGGGCTGGGAGATGGTGCAATGTTTCAGTCTATAATATCTGTAGAACGCAATTCAATTAGAAATGGTATGACTGGTTAATCAATGCTATATATATCTATCTAAATCTCTCTCTCTCTCTCTCTCTCTCTCTCTCTCGGGTAAGCCTATTAATGTATCAAACCTGTTTCCACGAGAGTTGCAGGGGCTCGTTATACACCTGAATTGCTAATTATTGTAATCATACGTGTTTGAGAAATGAATTGCAGCACCATTGTTGGTATTTATAATACAGTGGGGTCGATTCAATTAGGCAACAGTTGAATGTCGCCGGGAATTAGCTCCCGACGCTATTCAATTCAGCTCCAGTTAAGTCGGCGATGGCCCGTTCTTGCCGACTTAACAGGTAGTTTTGTCGGGAGAACGGGCATTCTCGGACTTAACTACCCGCGGCGATGCTGATTCCCAACAGAATCAGCATTGCGCCGGCCGCGCGGCAGCACTTTTGTCAGGTTTCTAATCTTATCCCCCGGGGATGAGAAGAATTCCCGACAATTGAGGGTCAGTCGTCGCTGTATTGAATAGCGCTGGGAGCAAACTCCCGACGCTATTCAACTGTTGCCGAATTGAATCGACCCCAGTGACTGGTAAATGGTGAAGTAGTCATTATGTTGCTTTTGGAATACAGTATATGTGCTGAGCTTCTGACCTCGTCCCATTAAATTTGGGCTTAAAATATGGAGCTATCAATGGAGGCAGAATGGACATCCATTGGATTTGTAAGGTGACAATCTAGGGGCTGATTCGTCCCCTAGTGTCTACCACTAGGGGACGCAAAATGGAGCAATTCAATTGTTGCTCGGTTATGTGCCCAGTAGCCGCAGGGGTGACTCTTCTCGCAGCAAATACAGATCTTCCATCAGTTTAGTAGAAACGTTCTGCAGATTGTTACCGTACACTAGCAATCTAGAGCTCCAGTTGATCTGTGAAATCCAACATGTTGGACAACCTGATTTACCAATCCCAGTCGATGTATTTATATTTTGAGTCTGAGTCTGCGATCTGTGAACCCCTACATTGCACATTTATACCCCTCTCAGACGTGATGGTAAATCCCAGTTTATGCACGTGAATGCGCTTCATCCCTGCATTAATGCATGTGTGGAAGGACACAACCCAGGAGTAAGTCCCTGGTCCCTGACCCTGACCCTGACCCTGCTCCCGACCAGGGACAAACAGCTGAGATCCGGGAAATTGCTGGCTGCTAGACGCGGCAAATTTCCGGGTCACATGTCTGAAAAGGGTACGATTTGCGCAGTCACCGGCAATGCACCAAATTGCTCTGTTTGCTTGCTGATGTATGGGGGACTCCAACGTCCATGTGTAAGTGATATCCGTGCTTCTGCACAGATGCTTAAGTCGCCATAGCTGAGACCTAGATAGCACTACAGCCTGGGCTATTAAGGTGGGTACACACTAGGCGATGTGTTCTGTGAGTGACGTCGCCCATTGTTTCCCCCTCCTGGGCCGGGCAGTCGGCGGCCGTGCATACACCCTGAGCGATACAACGACCATATCGCTCAGTGATGTCACGCCGCGGCAGGGCAGTTCTTGGATGAGCTGCATGCACGGCCGACAGCAGGGGTCGTTAACGACCCACTGTGACGCATGTCGTTTGTCGCCTGCATGCACACTTTCCGAGAAAGTAAACAATGTCGCTCAGGAAGGGTGAAAATGAGCGACGTGGTTGACTTTCTCAGCAAGTGTGCATGCACCGTTAGTGTGCCTTGAGGACTGCGCTTGGAACGCCTGCTGCACACCGTACACATTTCCTAGGCTTAGTCACCAGGGGGGCCGTTGTGATAATGTGGATGGCTGATGGGCCGTGTGAGTGTTATTATTGCACTATTGGATCATTTTATTTGAGTTTTTTCACATGTGTATGCGCAGTCCTTTGTGGCAGAGTCTTCTAACCTCTGTCCTTAAGGCACACTGTACAGTCCAAGCTGTAAGGATAGATCTGCTTGAGCACAGCTGACTTAATAGCTTTGCTATTTTTATTTAACCACCTGTGCTCAAGCACGGAGATTACTAATTCCTGGACTGTTGGTGTGCTTTTGAGGAATGGCTGCTTTGTGGTGTAGTTGGACTGCATAGAACAGAGGTTCACAAACTCAGGCCTCAAGACACACCACGGTCCAGGGTTTAGGTATAGACATGGCTCGGCACAGACAGTTAAATCAAATTGACCAATACTAATTAAGTCACCTGTGGCCAAGCATGGATATACTTAAAGCCTGAACCATTAGGCTGCCTTGAGGACTGTGTTTGGGAAGCAGAGATATTACTGATGTGCCTTCTTACACGATAGGGGGGTCTCTATCCTGTGGAGGGCCCCTCCGCGTCGCTCCTATGTGAACCTACGAGAGTGCTTTATATGCAAATAGACTAGACTGTTCTGTTTGTTCTTTGTCTTGTGACATTATGTGCTGAGAGATCCTCAATGAATTTCAAGAAGCACACAGCAGACTGCTGCTTTTTTTGTGTGTTGTGTATAGTTTATCTGTTTCCATTATAGAGTACTGAGCTTGGAAGCCTTCATTGTCCCCCTATGGGTGAAACAGGGGACCATGTAATATGGAGTATTACCAGCTGGTGGCGCTGTGTCCTTACTAGCTCCTTACTGTGATCCTGCAGGGAGAGTTGGGCTGGCCTGTCTGCTCAGTATTGTCCATCTGCCACTAAATTTAAGATGACCCTCTTAGTAATGGGGTAAATAAGTGGTTTCTGTGCAGTAGCAGATCCCGCAGGAGGGATGTGCAGCAGGCAGTGTGGTGATCTGCACTGGATAGACTTGCAGCAGGCAGTGTGGTGATCTGCACTGGATAGACTTGCAGCAGGCAGTGTGGGGATCTGCACTGGATAGACTTGCAGCAGGCAGTGTGGGGATCTGCACTGGATAGACTTGCAGCAGGCAGTGTGGGGATCTGCACGGGATAGACTTGCAGCAGGCAGTGTGGTGTTCTGCACTGGATAGACTTGCAGCAGGCAGTGTGGGGATCTGCACTGGATAGACTTGCAGCAGGCAGTGTGGGGATCTGCACTGGATAGACTTGCAGCAGGCAGTGTGGAGATATGCACTGGATAGACTTGCAGCAGGCAGTGTGGGGTTCTGCACTGGATAGACTTGCAGCAGGCAGTGTGGGGTTCTGCACTGGATAGACTTGCAGCAGGCAGTGTGGGGATCTGCACGGGATAGACTTGCAGCAGGCAGTGTGGGGATCTGCACTGGATAGACTTGCAGCAGGCAGTGTGGGGATCTGCACGGGATAGACTTGCAGCAGGCAGTGTGGGGATCTGCACGGGATAGACTTGCAGCAGGCAGTGTGGGGATCTGCACGGGATAGACTTGCAGCAGGCAGTGTGGGGATCTGCACTGGATAGACTTGCAGCAGGCAGTGAGGGGATCTGCACTGGATAGACTTGCAGCAGGCAGTGTGGGGATCTGCACGGGATAGACTTGCAGCAGGCAGTGTGGGGATCTGCACGGGATAGACTTGCAGCAGGCAGTGTGGGGATCTGCACGGGATAGACTTGCAGCAGGCAGTGTGGGGATCTGCACTGGATAGACTTGCAGCAGGCAGTGAGGGGATCTGCACTGGATAGACTTGCAGCAGGCAGTGTGGGGATCTGCACGGGATAGACTTGCAGCAGGCAGTGTGGGGATCTGCACGGGATAGACTTGCAGCAGGCAGTGTGGGGATCTGCACGGGATAGACTTGCAGCAGGCAGTGTGGGGATCTGCACGGGATAGACTTGCAGCAGGCAGTGTGGGGATCTGCACGGGATAGACTTGCAGCAGGCAGTGTGGGGATCTGCACTGGATAGACTTGCAGCAGGCAGTGAGGGGATCTGCACTGGATAGACTTGCAGCAGGCAGTGTGGGGATCTGCACGGGATAGACTTGCAGCAGGCAGTGTGGGGATCTGCACGGGATAGACTTGCAGCAGGCAGTGTGGGGATCTGCACGGGATAGCATTGCAGCAGGCAGTGTGGAGATATGCACTGGATAGACTTGCAGCAGGCAGTGTGGGGATATGCACTGGATAGACTTGCAGCAGGCAGTGTGGGGATCTGCACTGGATAGCATTGCAGCAGGCAGTGTGGGGATCTGCACTGGATAGCATTGCAGCAGGCAGTGTGGGGATCTGCACAGGATAGACTTGCAGCAGGCAGTGTGGGGATCTGCACTGGATAGACTTGCAGCAGGCAGTGTGGGGATCTGCACTGGATAGACTTGCAGCAGGCAGTGTGGGGATCTGCACTGGATAGACTTGCAGCAGGCAGTGTGGGGATCTGCACTGGATAGACTTGCAGCAGGCAGTGTGGGGATCTGCACGGGATAGACTTGCAGCAGGCAGTGTGGGGATCTGCACTGGATAGACTCGCATGTTGCATTGTGTAGCGTCTTTATTTTTGTGGTATTTTGATATAAAGTGCGTGCACTGGAGGGTCATTTGCTGTCCATGCGCTTGAGGTTTCGTGTTGGTGCTACTTAGTAATCGGGTGTTTCCAACCCCGGCACCCTCTTGGAAAGATGGAGCCTGCACATGGGCTCCTATCAGACTCTCCACACGTATGCGGCGGCGCTGCATCCACCGGACTTAACCATGCTGCCGTTCATGCTTGAGTACAGGTGTCTTAATTAGTACCTCAGTTATTTTGGTTTAACCATCTGTGCTGAAGCCTGGATATCACTAAAACCTGCCCTGTTGTGCCTTGAGGACTGAGGTTGGGAATTCCTGGAGTAGATTGTCTGTACAGATGAATGATTTTAGACGCTTTCAGGAGGTTAATGCATAGAGTGAGCTCTGTGCTAGGAAATCTTCCCCGTCTTCAGGTGATATGCTGAGACTTTGACTGGCGGCCATGTTTAGCTAACCACCGGGCAGATTTGGAAAAGGAGATAGCGATTTGTAGGACAGACACCAGATATTTGTTCCTAATAATGTACCTGCGGGCGCAGCAATGCTTATTACTAAGCCACTAGCTATAATACTAGCCCATTAATACACCTGGCTCAGTAATACCCCACTGCATCATATGGGGGTATATACCCACCCAGGAGTAGTTGCTAAATGTCTTAATACCCCTGTGGGGTTTAGCAGAGAGATCATCCCTACGGTGTAATGGATTAGCCAGTGGTTCTGTGGATGTGCGTTCACTGACCTGCTAATATCTGTAATCACTATACACAAGGATTATAGTGACTGGTGGTGCAGTGACTGCTGGGATGTATGCAGATCTGGGCACAAAGCTAGCACCATGGCACATCCTTCTGCACTGCAGGGGACAGGTGTAAAATGTGGGTAATTTGCAGTCCTTATTATATTTCACCTTAGAGGATTATATTTCAGGACCTACCAATGATCATAGGCTAATAATTCCTAATTAGCAAACTATGGGGTCGATTCAATTCGGCAACAGTTGAATAGCGACGAGAATTAGCTCCCGACGCTATTCAATTCAGCTCCAGTTAAGTCGGCGATGGCCCGTTCTCTCCGACTTAACAGGTAGTTTTGTCGGGAGAACGGACATTCTCCAACTTAACTACCCGCGGCGATGCTGATTCCGGACAGAATCAGCCTCGCGCCGGCCGCGCGGCAGCACTTTTGTTGGGTTTCTTCTCTCATCCCCCGGGGATGAGAGAATTCCCGACAATTGAGGGTCACTCGTCGCTGTATTGAATAGCGCCGTGAGCAAAATCTCGGCGACTTCAACTGTCGGAGAATAGAATTGACCCCTAGGACTAGTACCCTCAGTGATATGTCTGCAGTAACTGAGTGATGCCCATTGCAGGTCCCAGCTACACGGTCTCCGTGGTGTAAATGACTGAATAACATGCCGAGACCCTCTCTGAGGTGTATATAAATAGATCTTCATTAGGCCTGAGGCATTTGCCCAAGTTCCAAGCCTGTGGTAGAGGGTGTTCAGGTAGAATTGGGTTGTGGGTAAAGGCTTTGCCCTTTCCATACCCAAAGTGACACCCTGCGCATTATCCCAATCCTAGAAAGACATGATGAGCAGAGGTCAGGATTGGGGTCACAGCTATTATCCGTGCCCCATCCCGGACTAGAGATGAGATTTGCAGTGGCTGCTAGGTGCATAGGGTATTTACTAATGGAAAATTAGAGCAGTATCTGACCGCATCCCATCTGACCTACTATGGCCTGACCCCACAGCGTCTGGGAGACCTCTCATGGGTGAGCCCTGGGGCAGCGGAGGCTGCATTTGTTCCTCAGTGTTGTGTTACAAGGGATCTGCATGCAGTCTGGGCGGCTTTAATGTCGGTCCTCCCTGTTGGAAACGTCTATAAAATGTAACTGCTGCAAGCCTGTCGGTGCAGGGGTTAATCACTGGTGTGTGTGAGGACTCCCCTCCCTCAGCCACCACCTCCCAGGCCCCACCAAAAATCCCAGATGCAATGTCTGCTCAGGCTCATTGTGTAGCATCTCGCTGCTGTGCAACCAAACTCTGCCCCCCCCCTTCCCAGCCACATAACCGCGACGTCACAGCCCCAGAGCATGCTGGGATATTTGGCATGCAAATACAAGCTGGCCTGCCATGGCAGCCGTCCTCTTCTCCTCCCCAGGCTGCAGCTCTCGCCTTTGAAGTGGATTGAACTTTGTAAAGTTATTTTCGTCCCCCTGGTGATCTGTGGGTCCTGCAGGAGCTGGAGGCCACTGCCCCCCGGTGCATGGGTAAAGTTGCCCCCAATGTGAGTAGCTGTGGTCTTGGGGAGACGCTGGTTGCGTTCCATTCGCACAAGATCAGCTGCATCCTCTGGCTGGCGGGGTTTGGGGGGTACAGTTGGCTCTCAGGGCAGCGATCTGTGCTGGGTGACGTTTTGTGTACAGCTGCAGTTCCACTTTGTTGACTGGGCCAGCTTGCTGAGTGTGTGCAGCGTGTGAGTTACTGTGTGCAGGGCCCGGCTGCCCCCCGTGTTTCTGCAGAGTGCGGGTGATGTGCACACCTGATACCTGCTGCTGTCTGTGTGCAGGCGTCCTGTTGGCGGGCAGAGTTCCTGGAAAGGACCACGGGGTTCTCTGGTGGTGCCGGGGTTAATGCTGCTTATCGTGGCTCTAGATGAACTTTGTTTAAAGGGTTCTTGGACTTGTGCCAGCAGAGAGCTTTCTCCTTGCGGAATATGGCTATAAGCTGTTCCTGCTGGGAGGAGAACCCTGCACTACATGGGGGTATGAGACAAAGATGTGTAGGAGCCCCCCCCCCTCCCCCCCCCATTGTGGTGCACCCTGGGGGGGCTGCTTCCTCACAGACCTCACATAAGATGTGGCCTCTGGAGCTCCGTGACTGTGTGGAGGTTATACCTGTCTGTAACGGAGTCCATTGTCTTGTTGCTTTAATTATAAATATAACATATATACAGGGGAGGTCACGCAAACCCCACACACTGACCACTGAGCTGGAACATCTGACCCCAGCCGTATGCTCAGTAAATGTGATGTTTCTGTAGTTTGCATGTAAGCGGCCTCTGTAGAGATGTTCCCGGGAAGAGAGTGATATTGAAGTACCGGTGTGTGATAACGTGGTCGCTGATGTTACACGTGACAATACCCTGGCGTTCTAGAAGGACCTGATGCCAAACCTTGTTCAGCTGTGATCTGTGAGTGAGGGGGAAGTGTAGCAAATCAATGTAACGTCTAATCCAGCTCATGTCATGCGTCTCTTCCATCGCTACCTGTAACGTTCTAATGGTGCCCATACACTTGTGAGATAATCTGTGCTAAGCTTCCATTTCAACCGCATCTGGGGGATATCCAATTAGCCTCGGTTTTTTTACCGGGGCTAATTGTCCCGCCGGGGGCTATCTAATTAGCCCCGATAAGCCGCGGCAGAATCCCAGGAAACAGGCCCGATTTCGGACAGAACCTGTGTGTTTTCGGGGGTAAGGTGGGGGGGGGGGGGGGGGGGGGGGTTACACGCTAATCGACAGGATAGTCTGTAAAGAATTTTTTTTTAATAAATCGGTGAAACATCGGGAAAAAGTCCGATAAACGTCCGAAAACGGGCGTTTATCGCACCCGATGTTTTAACGGGAATAATTTAACGGGGATAATTTGATATCCCCCTGTGAGAGAAATGGAAGGATTGTGTGCACATTTTAGGTACCTTGCGACGCAATGCTCCCACTCGGCGGTGACGTGCCCACCACGTGATTACCATGTGCATGATCAGATGGTAATCACTTTGGCAGTTCAGGTGCGAGTTCATCACACCTGAACTGCCGGTGCGATGCCCCACGATGTTGCGGGGCATCGCACAAGTGTGTGGGCACCATTACTTTCATGTAACGTTTCCATGGTCTGTTCTTTGTCTCTGGAACCCGATTTGTGGCTTTTATACATCTGTAGCAGAAACGCAGCGCATTGCCCGCTCTGTATATACTGCACCTTCTGCGACCAGCTGCTGTTACGTATACCGTAGATTGGCTGCGTTGATGCTGTACACTCCGGGTAGGGGTACGTAGGACTGCTGATCTCTCATGTTCCTGAGCGAGCTGCCTATTTCCCCAATAACTAACACCGTAGCTACTTTATATTAGCCATTGTAGCCTATAGTCTACACTTCACATAAATTAATATAAAATAAAAACATTCTTTCTCTGACGTCCTAGTGGATACTGGGAACTCCGTAAGGACCATGGGGAATAGACGGGCTCCGCATGAGACTGGGCACTATAAAAGAAAGATTAGGTACTATCTGGTGTGCACTGGCTCCTCCCTCTATGCCCCTCCTCCAGACCTCAGTTAGAATCTTGTGCCCGGCTGAGCTGGATGCACACTAGGGGCTCTCCTGAGCTCCTAGAAAGAAAGTATATTTTAGTTTTTTTATTTTACAGTGAGACCTGCTGGCAACAGGCTCACTGCAGCGAGGGACTAAGGGGAGAAGAAGCGAACCTACCTGCTTGCAGCTAGCTTGGGCTTCTTAGGCTACTGGACACCATTAGCTCCAGAGGGATCGACCGCAGGACCCGTCCTTGGTGTTCGTTCCCGGAGCCGCGCCGCCGTCCCCCTTACAGAGCCAGAAGCTAGAAGAGGTCCGGCAAAATCGGCGGCAGAAGACTTCAGTCTTCACCAAGGTAGCGCACAGCACTGCAGCTGCGCGCCATTGCTCCTCTTGTACACCTCACACTCCGGTCACTGATGGGTGCAGGGCGCTGGGGGGGGGGGGGGGGGGGCGCCCTGAGCAGCAATAATTAGACCTTGGCTGGCAAAATAATCACAATATATAGCCCCAGAGGCTATATATGTGATAAATACCCCTGCCAGATTCCATAAAAAAGCGGGAGAAAAGTCCGCCGAAAAAGGGGCGGAGCTATCTCCCTCAGCACACTGGCGCCATTTCTCCCTCACAGCTCCGCTGGAAGGAAGCTCCCTGGCTCTCCCCTGCAGTCTGCACTACAGAAGGGTAAAAAAGAGAGGGGGGGCACTAAATTTAGGCGCAGTATATAATTTATAGCAGCTATAAGGGGATATAATTCAGTTAGTCCCTGTATTATATAGCGCTCTGGTGTGTGCTGGCATACTCTCTCTCTGTCTCCCCAAAGGGCTTTTTGTGGGGTCCTGTCCTCTGTCAGAGCATTCCCTGTGTGTGTGCGGTGTGTCGGTACGGCTGTGTCGACATGTTTGATGAGGAGGCTTATGTGGAGGCAGAGCAGATGCCTATAAATGTGATGTCACCCCCTGCGGGGCAGACACCTGAGTGGATGGACTTATGGAAGGAATTACGTGCAAGTGTCGACTCCTTACATAAAAAAATTTGACGACATGCCAAATGCGGGACAGCCGGCTTCTCAGCTCGTGCCTGCCCAGACGACTCAAAGGCCATCAGGGGCTCTAAAGCGCCCGCTACCTCAGATGGCAGACACAGATGTCGACACGGA
This sequence comes from Pseudophryne corroboree, assembly GCF_028390025.1. NCBI lineage: Eukaryota > Metazoa > Chordata > Amphibia > Anura > Myobatrachidae > Pseudophryne > Pseudophryne corroboree. The sequence goes on along the minus strand of NC_086445.1, from coordinate 19,172,749 downwards.
TACTGATACCAGTGTCGACGACGAAGAGTCTAATTTAATGTCCACTAGGGCCATTCGTTGCATGATTGAGGCAATGAAAGAGGTATTACACATTTCTGATATAAACCCAGGTACCTCAAAAAAGGGTATTATGTTTGGGGAGAAAAAACTACCAATAGTTTCTCTAACGTCCTAGTGGATGCTGGGGACTCCGAAAGGACCATGGGGAATAGCGGCTCCGCAGGAGACTGGGCACAAAAGTAAAAGCTTTAGGACTACCTGGTGTGCACTGGCTCCTCCCCCTATGACCCTCCTCCAAGCCTCAGTTAGATTTTTGTGCCCGAACGAGAAGGGTGCATACTAAGGGGCTCTCCTGAGCTGCTTAGAGTAAAAGTTTAAAGTAGGTTTTTTTTTTTCAGTGAGACCTGCTGGCAACAGGCTCACTGCACCGAGGGACTAAGGGGAGAAGAAGCGAACTCGCCTGCGTGCAGTGTGGATTGGGCTTCTTAGGCTACTGGACATTAGCTCCAGAGGGACGATCACAGGCCCAGCCATGGATGGGTCCCAGAGCCGCGCCGCCGGCCCCCTTACAGAGCCAGAAGACTGAAGAGGTCCGGAAAATCGGCGGCAGAAGACGTCCTGTCTTCAATAAGGTAGCGCACAGCACCGCAGCTGTGCGCCATTGCTCTCAGCACACTTCACACTCCGGTCACTGAGGGTGCAGGGCGCTGGGGGGGGCGCCCTGAGACGCAATAAAAATACCTTTTTTGGCAAAAAAATACATCACATATAGCTCCTGGGCTATATGGATGCATTTAACCCCTGCCAATTTTTCCATAAAAAAGCGGGAGAAAGGCTCCGCCCCCTTCTCGGCGGCCTATCTCCTCAGCACACTGGCGCCATTTTTTCCTCACAGCTCCGTTGGAGGAAGGCTCCCTGACTCTCCCCTGCAGTCCTGCACTACAGAAACAGGGTAAAACAAGAGAGGGGGGGCACTAATTTGGCAGATAAATATATACAGCAGCTATATCAGGGAAAAACACTTATATAAGGTTATCCCTATATATATATATATATATATAGCGCTCTGGTGTGTGCTGGCAAACTCTCCCTCTGTCTCCCCAAAGGGCTAGTGGGGTCCTGTCCTCTATCAGAGCATTCCCTGTGTGTGTGCTGTGTCGGCACGTTGTGTCGACATGTATGAGGAGGAAAATGGTGTGGAGGCGGAGCAATTGCCTGTGTTAGTGATGTCACCCCCTAGGGAGTCGACACCTGACTGGATGGTCTTATGGAAAGAATTACGTGATAGTGTCAGCACTTTACAAAAGACTGTTGACATGAGACAGCCGGCAAATCAGTTAATACCTGTACAGGCGTCTCAAACACCGTCAGGGGCTATAAAACGCCCGTTACCTCAGGTCGATACAGACACGGACACGGACACTGACACGGACACTGACTCCAGTGTCGACGGTGAGGAAACAAACGTATTTCCCAGTAGGGCCACACGTTACATGATCACGGCAATGAAGGAGGTTTTGAACATTTCTGATACTACAAGTACCACAAAAAAGGGTATTATGTGGGGTGTGAAAAAACTACCCGTAGTTTTTCCTGAATCAGATGAATTAAATGAGGTGTGTGATGAAGCGTGGGTTTCCCCCGATAAAAAACTGCTAATTTCTAAAAAATTATTGGCATTATACCCTTTCCCGCCAGAGGTTAGGGCACGTTGGGAAACACCCCCTAGGGTAGATAAGGCGCTCACACGCTTATCAAAACAAGTGGCGTTACCGTCTCCTGATACGGCCGCCCTCAAGGAACCAGCTGATAGGAAGCTGGAAAATATCCTAAAAAGTATATACACACATACTGGTATTATACTGCGACCAGCAATCGCCTCAGCCTGGATGTGCAGTGCTGGGGTGGCTTGGTCGGATTCCCTGACTGAAAATATTGATACCCTGGACAGGGACAATATATTATTGACTATAGAGCATTTAAAGGATGCATTTCTATATATGCGTGATGCACAGAGGGATATTTGCACTCTGGCATCAAGAGTAAGTGCGATGTCCATTTCTGCCAGAAGAGGGTTATGGACGCGACAGTGGTCAGGTGATGCGGATTCCAAACGGCATATGGAAGTATTGCCGTATAAAGGGGAGGAGTTATTTGGGGTCGGTCTATCGGACCTGGTGGCCACGGCAACGGCTGGGAAATCCACCTTTTTACCCCAGGTCACCTCTCAGCAGAAAAAGATACCGTCTTTTCAGGCTCAGTCCTTTCGTCCCCATAAGGGCAAGCGGGCAAAAGGCCACTCATATCTGCCCCGGGGCAGAGGAAGGGGAAAAAGACTGCAGCAGACAGCCTCTTCCCAGGAACAGAAGCCCTCCCCCGCTTCTGCCAAGTCCTCAGCATGACGCTGGGGCCTTACAAGCGGACTCAGGCACGGTGGGGGCCCGTCTCAAGAATTTCAGCGCGCAGTGGGCTCACTCGCAAGGGACCCCTGGATCCTGCAGGTAGTATCTCAGGGGTACAAATTGGAATTCGAGACGTCTCCCCCTCGCCGGTTCCTGAAGTCTGCTTTACCAACGTCTCCCCCCGACAGGGAGGCGGTATTGGAAGCCATTCACAAGCTGTATTCCCAGCAGGGGATAATCAAGGTACCCCTCCTACAACAGGGAAAGGGGTATTATTCCACGCTGTTTGTGGTACCGAAGCCGGACGGCTCGGTGAGACCCATTTTAAATCTGAAATCCTTGAACACTTACATAAAAAGGTTCAAGTTCAAGATGGAGTCACTCAGAGCAGTGATAGCGAACCTGGAAGAAGGGGACTATATGGTGTCTCTGGACATCAAGGATGCTTACCTCCATGTCCCAATTTGCCCTTCTCACCAAGGGTACCTCAGGTTTGTGGTACAGAACTGTCACTATCAGTTTCAGACGCTGCCGTTTGGATTGTCCACGGCACCCCGGGTCTTTACCAAGGTAATGGCCGAAATGATGATTCTTCTTCGAAGAAAAGGCGTCTTAATTATCCCTTACTTTTGGACGATCTCCTGATAAGGGCAAGGTCCAGAGAACAGTTAGAGGTCGGAGTAGCACTATCTCAAGTAGTACTACGACAGCACGGATGGATTCTAAATATTCCAAAATCGCAGCTGATTCCGACGACACGTCTGCTGTTCCTAGGGATGATTCTGGACACAGTACAGAAAAAGGTGTTTCTCCCGGAGGAGAAAGCCAGGGAGTTATCCGACCTAGTCAGGAACCTCCTAAGACCAGGCCAAGTGTCAGTGCATCAATGCACAAGGGTCCTGGGAAAGATGGTGGCTTCTTACGAAGCGATTCCATTCGGCAGATTCCACGCAAGAACTTTTCAGTGGGATCTGCTGGACAAATGGTCCGGACCGCATCTTCAAATGCATCAGCGGATAACCCTGTCTCCAAGGACAAGGGTATCTCTCCTGTGGTGGTTACAGAGTGCTCATCTCCTAGAGGGCCGCAGATTCGGCATTCAGGATTGGGTCCTGGTGACCACGGATGCCAGCCTGAGAGGCTGGGGAGCAGTCACACAGGGAAAAAATTTCCAGGGCTTGTGGTCAAGCATGGAAACGTCACTTCATATAAATATCCTGGAACTAAGGGCCATTTACAATGCCCTAAGTCAGGCAAGGCCTCTGCTTCAGGGTCAGCCGGTGTTGATCCAGTCGGACAACATCACGGCAGTCGCCCACGTAAACAGACAGGGCGGCACAAGAAGCAGGAGGGCAATGACGGAAGTTGCAAGGATTCTTCGCTGGGCGGAAAATCATGTGATAGCACTGTCAGCAGTGTTCATTCCGGGAGTGGACAACTGGGAAGCAGACTTCCTCAGCAGACACGATCTTCACCCAGAAGTCTTCCACATGATTGTGAACCGTTGGGAAAAACCAAAGGTGGACATGATGGCGTCCCGCCTCAACAAAAAACTGGACAGATATTGCGCCAGGTCAAGGGACCCTCAGGCAATAGCTGTGGACGCTCTGGTAACACCGTGGGTGTACCAGTCAGTATATGTGTTCCCTCCTCTGCCTCTCATACCCAAGGTACTGAGAATCATAAGAAGGAGAGGTGTAAAGACTATACTCGTGGCTCCGGATTGGCCAAGAAGGACTTGGTACCCGGAAATTCAAGAGATGCTCACGGAAGACCCGTGGCCTCTACCTCTAAGAAAGGACCTGCTCCAGCAGGGACCATGTCTGTTCCAAGACTTACCGCGGCTGCGTTTGACGACATGGCGGTTGAACGCCGGATTCTGAAGGAAAAAGGCATTCCAGATGAAGTCATCCCTACCCTGATAAAAGCCAGGAAGGATGTAACTGTGCAACATTATCACCGTATTTGGCGTAAATATGTTGCGTGGTGTGAGGCCAGGAAGGCCCCTACAGAGGAATTTCAACTGGGTCGATTCCTGCATTTCCTGCAAACAGGACTGTCTATGGGCCTCAAATTAGGGTCCATTAAGGTTCAAATTTCGGCCCTGTCAATATTCTTCCAAAAAGAACTGGCTTCTGTTCCTGAAGTTCAGACGTTTGTCAAGGGGGTACTGCATATACAGCCTCCTTTTGTGCCTCCAGTGGCACCTTGGGATCTCAATGTAGTTTTGGGATTCCTAAAATCACATTGGTTTGAACCACTCACCACTGTGGACTTAAAATATCTCACATGGAAAGTGGTAATGCTGTTAGCCCTGGCTTCAGCCAGGCGTGTATCAGAATTGGCGGCTTTATCCTATAAAAGCCCTTACCTAATTTTTCATACGGACAGGGCAGAATTGAGGACTCGTCCTCAATTTCTCCCGAAGGTGGTTTCAGCTTTTCACTTAAACCAGCCTATTGTGGTGCCTGCGGCTACTAGGGACTTGGAGGATTCCAAGTTGCTGGACGTAGTCAGGGCCCTGAAAATATGTTTCCAGGACGGCTGGAGTCAGAAAATCTGACTCGCTGTTTATCCTGTATGCACCCAACAAGCTGGGTGCTCCTGCTTCTAAGCAGACGATTGCTCGTTGGATTTGTAGTACAATTCAGCTTGCACATTCTGTGGCAGGCCTGCCACAGCCAAAATCTGTAAAAGCCCATTCCACACGGAAAGTGGGCTCATCTTGGGCGGCTGCCCAAGGGGTCTCGGCTTTACAACTTTGCCGAGCAGCTACTTGGTCAGGGGCAAATACGTTTGCAAAATTCTACAAATTTGATACCCTGGCTGAGGAGGACCTGGAGTTCTCTCATTCGGTGCTGCAGAGTCATCTGCACTCTCCCGCCCGTTTGGGAGCTTTGGTATAATCCCCATGGTCCTTTCGGAGTCCCCAGCATCCACTAGGACGTTAGAGAAAATAAGAATTTACTTACCGATAATTCTATTTCTCGTAGTCCGTAGTGGATGCTGGGCGCCCATCCCAAGTGCGGATTGTCTGCAATACTTGTACATAGTTATTGTTACAAAAATCGGGTTATTGTTGTGAGCCATCTTTTCAGAGGCTCCTCTGTTATCATGCTGTTAACTGGGTTCAAATCACAAGTTGTACGGTGTGATTGGTGTGGCTGGTATGAGTCTTACCCGGGATTCAAAATCCTTCCTTATTGTGTACGCTCGTCCGGGCACAGTATCCTAACTGAGGCTTGGAGGAGGGTCATAGGGGGAGGAGCCAGTGCACACCAGGTAGTCCTAAAGCTTTTACTTTTGTGCCCAGTCTCCTGCGGAGCCGCTATTCCCCATGGTCCTTTCGGAGTCCCCAGCATCCACTACGGACTATGAGAAATAGAATTATCGGTAAGTAAATTCTTATTTTTTCCTCCATCTGAAGAATTAAATGAAGTGTGTGAAGAAGCGTGGGCTTCCCCCGATAAAAAATTGGTAATTTCTAAAAAGTTACTAATGGCGTTCCCTTTCTCGCCAGAGGATAGGTCACGTTGGGAAACACCCCCTAGGGTGGATAAAGCGCTCACACGCTTGTCAAAAAAGGTGGCACTACAGTCTCCGGATACGGCCGCCCTAAAGGAGCCTGCTGATGGAAAGCAGGAGGCGATCCTGAAGTCTGTATATACACACTCAGGCATTATACTGAGACCAGCGATTGCTTCAGCATGGATGTGCAGTGCTGCAGCTGCGTGGTCAGATTCCCTGTCGGAAAATATTGACACCCTAGACAGGGACACTATTCTGCTAACCGTAGAGCATATAAAAGACTCAGTCTTATACATGAGAGATGCACAGAGGGAGATCTGCCGACTGGCATCTAAAATAAGTGCTCTGTCCATCTCTGCTAGGAGAGGCTTATGGACTCGGCAGTGGACAGGAGATGCAGATTCGAAAAGGCACATGGAAGTTTTGCCTTATAAGGGTGAGGAGTTATTCGGGGATGGTCTCTCAGACCTAGTTTCCACAGCAACAGCTGGGAAGTCAGCATTTTTGCCCCATGTCCCCTCACAGCCTAAGAAAGCGCCGTATTATCAGGTACAGTCCTTTCGACCCCAGAAAAACAGGCGGGGAAAAGGCGGGTCCTTTCTGTCCAGAGGCAGAGGTAGGGGAAAAAAGCTGCAACAAACAGCAGGTTCCCAGGAACAAAAGTCCTCCCCCGCTACTTCCATGTCCGCCGCATGACGGTGGGGCTCCACAGGCGGAGCCAGGTACGGTGGGGGGCCGCCTCAAAAATTTCAGCGATCAGTGGGCTCGCTCACAGGTGGATCCCTGGATCCTTCAAGTAGTATCTCAAGGGTACAAGCTGGAATTCGAGGCGCCTCTCCCCGCCGTTTCCTCAAATCTGCCTTGCCGACAACTCCCTCGGGCAGGGAGGCTGTGCTAGAGGCAATTCACAAGCTGTATTCCCAGCAGGTGATAGTCAAGGTGCCCCGACTTCAACAAGGACGGGGTTACTATTCCACACTGTTTGTGGTACCGAAACCGGACGGTTCGGTGAGACCCATTTTAAATTTGAAATCCTTGAACACATACATAAAAAGATTCAAGTTCAAGATGGAATCGCTCAGGGCGGTTATTGCAAGCCTGGACGAGGGGGATTACATGGTATCCCTGGACATCAAGGATGCTTACCTGCATGTCCCCATTTACCATCCTCACCAGGAGTATCTCAGATTTGTGGTACAGGATTGCCATTACCAATTCCAGACACTGCCGTTTGGACTGTCCACAGCACCGAGGGTGTTTACCAAGGTAATGGCAGAAATGATGATACTCCTTCGAAAAAAGGGAGTTTTAATTATCCCGTACTTGGACGATCTCCTTATAAAGGCCAGGTCCAAGGAGCAGTTGTTGGTCGGAGTAGCACTATCTCGGGAGGTGCTACAACAGCACGGATGGATTCTAAACATTCCAAAGTCACAGCTGGTTCCTTCCACACGCCTACTGTTCCTGGGGATGGTTCTGGACACAGAACAGAAAAAAGTGTTTCTCCCGCAGGAGAAAGCCAAGGAGCTGTCATCTCTAGTCAGAGACCTCCTGAAACCAAAACAGGTATCGGTGCATCACTGCACACGAGTCCTCGGAAAAATGGTAGCTTCATACGAAGCAATTCCATTCGGCAGGTTCCATGCAAGAACCTTTCAGTGGGACCTCTTGGACAAGTGGTCGGGATCGCATCTTCAGATGCATCGGCTGATAACCCTGTCTCCAAGGACCAGGGTGTCTCTGCTGTGGTGGCTGCAGAGTGCTCATCTTCTAGAGGGCCGCAGATTCGGCATACAGGACTGGGTCCTGGTAACCACGGATGCCAGCCTTCGAGGCTGGGGGGCAGTCACACAGGGAAGAAATTTCCAAGGACTTTGGTCAAGTCAGGAGTCGTCCCTACACATAAATATTCTGGAACTGAGGGCCATTTACAATGCCCTAAGTCAGGCAAGGCCCCTGCTTCAACACCAGCCGGTACTGATCCAATCAGACAACATCACGGCAGTCGCCCATGTAAACCGACAGGGCGGCACAAGAAGCAGGATGGCGATGGCAGAAGCCACAAGGATTCTCCGATGGGCGGAAAATCACGTCTTAGCACTGTCAGCAGTGTTCATTCCGGGAGTGGACAACTGGGACGCAGACTTCCTCAGCAGACACGACCTACACCCGGGAGAGTGGGGACTTTATCCAGAAGTCTTCCAACTGTTGGTAAACCGTTGGGAAAGGCCACAGGTGGACATGATGGCGTCCCGCCTCAACAAAAAGCTAGAGAGATATTGCGCCAGGTCAAGGGACCCTCAGGCGATAGGGTGTACCAGTCGGTTTATGTGTTCCCTCCTCTGCCTCTCATACCAAAGGTACTGAGAATAATAAGAAGGCGAGGAGTAAGAACGATACTCGTGGTTCCGGATTGGCCAAGAAGAGCTTGGTACCCAGAACTTCGAGATATGATATCAGAGGACCCAGGGCCTCTACCGCTCAGTCAGGATCTGCTGCAGCAGGGGCCCTGTCTGTTCCAAGACTTACCGCAGCTGCGTTTGACGGCATGGCGGTTGAATTCCGGATCCTAAAGGAAAAGGGCATTCCGGAGGAAGTCATTCCTACGCTGATAAAAGTTAGGAAAGAAGTAACCGCAAACCATTATCACCGTATTTGGCGAAAATATGTTGCGTGGTGTGAGGCCAGGAAGGCCCCTACTGAGGAATTTCAGCTGGGTCGTTTTCTGCACTTCCTACAGTCGGGAGTGACTATGGGCCTAAAATTGGGTTCCATTAAGGTCCAGATTTCGGCTCTGTCGATTTTCTTCCAGAAAGAACTGGCTTCACTGCCTGAAGTTCAGACATTTGTAAAGGGTGTGCTACATATTCAGCCCCCTTTTGTGCCTCCTGTGGCACCTTGGGATCTTAACGTGGTGTTGAGTTTCCTGAAATCACATTGGTTTGAGCCACTTAAAACTGTGGATCTGAAATATCTCACATGGAAAATGGTCATGTTATTGGCCTTGGCTTCGGCCAGGCGTGTGTCAGAATTGGTGGCTTTGTCATGTAAAAGCCCTTATCTGATTTTCCATATGGATAGGGCAGAATTGAGGACTCGTCCCCAGTTTCTCCCTAAGGTGGTATCATCTTTTCACTTGAACCAACCTATTGTAGTGCCTGCGGCTACTAGGGACTTGGAGGATTCCAAGTTACTGGACGTAGTCAGGGCCTTGAAAATTTATGTTTCCAGGACGGCTGGAGTCAGGAAAACTGACTCGCTTTTTATCCTGTATGCACCCAACAAACTAGGTGCTCCTGCTTCTAAGCAGACTATTGCTCGCTGGATTTGTAGCACAATTCAGCTGGTGCATTCTGCGGCTGGATTGCCGCATCCTAAATCAGTAAAAGCCCATTCCACAAGGAAAGTGGGCTCATCTTGGGCGGCTGCCCGAGGGGTCTCGGCTTTACAACTTTGCCGAGCTGCAACTTGGTCAGGGGCAAACACGTTTGCTAAATTCTACAAATTTGATACCCTGGCTGAGGAGGACCTTGAGTTCTCTCATTCGGTGCTGCAGAGTCATCCGCACTCTCCCGCCCGTTTGGGAGCTTTGGTATAATCCCCATGGTCCTTACGGAGTTCCCAGCATCCACTAGGACGTCAGAGAAAATAAGATTTTACTCACCGGTAAATCTATTTCTCGTAGTCCGTAGTGGATGCTGGGCGCCCGTCCCAAGTGCGGATTGTCTGCAATACTTGTATATAGTTATTGCCTAACTAAAGGGTTATTGTTGAGCCATCTGTTGAGAGGCTGTTATATTTCATACTGTTAACTGGGTATAGTATCACGAGTTATACGGTGTGGCTGGTATGAGTCTTACCCGGGATTCAAAATCCTTCCTTATTGTGTCAGCTCTTCCGGGCACAGTATCCTAACTGAGGTCTGGAGGAGGGGCATAGAGGGAGGAGCCAGTGCACACCAGATAGTACCTAATCTTTCTTTTAGAGTGCCCAGTCTCCTGCGGAGCCCGTCTATTCCCCATGGTCCTTACGGAGTTCCCAGCATCCACTACGGACTACGTGAAATAGATTTACCGGTGAGTAAAATCTTATTTAAATAGTGACGTTCCAATCTGTCCCTGTAGCCTGGAACCCATGACCTCGGTGCTGTGAGCCGGTAATGCTGACCACTACACCAACCGTACTGCCCTAAACTATGATGAGTAGAGGGTGTGTGCGGGGCTGTGTGCGGTCTTCCTTACATGAGTAAAGGACCATGCAGCCCCAGTAACCAGCATACACTTACCCCGGGGCTCTGCTGCACTTGTCTGGCCTAAACCAGCGTCCTGCCCAGGGTGTACCCGGAGTGGCTGATCCGGTGTCGGCATAAGTGCTGTGTGTGCGTTCTGCCGTTCAGAGCAGATTTCCAGTGTTACCAATGTATGTGATGACTTGCCGCATTACCATGCTCCTACACTTCATGTTGTAACGCAACACTGTTAAAATGGCGAAAGTAGCATTATCTATCTATCTAATCCCCCCCCCCCTATAGGGTTTTAATTTTGGAATACTTGTGAGAGTAATTGTGTCCAATGCACCGTGTAGTGTAATTACCATTTGGAGATGCTGTGATTGGCTGACTTAATGAATTACTGTGAAATTATTCAGTCTGTGGGGCTTCCTGTATCTGTACTGTGAGTTATATAGTGGAAGGAGCAGGGTCCCCAGCAGCACAGAGTATATCAGGAGATGAGTGATGTGTCAGTGAGGACAGGGCTGCATGTGACAGGGGCAGTGACATGTGAGGAGGGGAATGGAGGCAGCAGGAAGCCATAGACTGAGACTTATATAATGGAAGGAGCAGGGTCCCCAGCAGCACAGAGTATATCAGGAGATGAGTGATGTGTTGGTAAGGACATGCGCAGTGACATGATGTGAGGAGGGGAATGGAGGCAGCAGGAAGTCAGACAGTTATATAGTGGGAGGAGCAGGGTAACCAGCAGCACAGAGTATATCAGGAGATGATTGATGTGTCAGTGAGGACAGGGCTACATGTGACAGGCGCAGTGACATGATGTGAGGAGGGGAATGGAGGCAGCAGGAAGCCACAGACTGAGAGTTATATAGTGGGAGGAGCAGGGTCCCCAGCAGCACAGAGTATTTTAGGAGATGAGTGATGTTAGTGGTGATGCACTGGTGTGATGTGCTCCTTGTATGTTTACGTTCCATCCTTTTCACATGTATTGGTAGTTTCCAGGTAAAATGGAGGGGAACAGGTCGTTGGGTCGACCACTATCGGTCGACATGCAGTAGGTCGACAGGGTTGCTAGGTTGACATGAAAAAAGGTTGACATGAGTTTATTGTATAATTATTATTATTTTGTGTTGTTTTCTTCATAGAGTGACCAGGAACCCCAATTAGTGTTCCCTCACTCCGCTACTGCGGCGCTCGGAACAGGATGGTAAAGTTTGAAATATTGTGAAACTCATGTCGACCTTTTTTCATGTCGACTTATCATGCCGACCTATAGACTGTCAACCTAATGACTGTATTCCAAATGGAGATTACACTCCTAAGTGATTATTGTGATGGAATAAGGTGGAACAGAACTGAGCTCCCTGTTACTGATCCCTCATTTCTCCGTGTAATGTACAGTCTATGTATATACAGCAGAGCGGCTGTGTGTGGTGTATGGCTGTTTCCTGTTCTATGCTATAACCTGCAGCACTGTGTGTACTGGAGATACAGAGACCATTGCCATAGTGTGTGATGGGAGGAGAGCCAGGCGGCTGTGCTAGCTCATTACCATGTGAGGTGTGATAGGTACTGCTGGTAGTGTAACCCGAACAGTGGCTGGCAGCCCAGGTTATTTATCTTGAGCAGCATGGATGGTGTAGTGGTCAGCATTACTGCCTCACATCACTGAGGTCATGGGTTCCATTCCCACCATGGCCCTAACTGTGTGGAGTTTGTACATTCTCACCATGCTTGTGTGGGTTTCCACCGGTTTTTCCCACAATTAAAAAAATAAATATACTGGTAGGTTAATTGGCTCCCAACAAAATTAACCCTAACGTGAATGTGTGTACATGTGGTAGGGAATATAGGGGTATAAAGTGCAATGTTTTCCGACAGTCGGAAAATCTCCACTAATTCGACCTGTGGGTATACAAATAGCGGGTGTTTTCGGCCGTTTTTGGTCCATTTTTCGCCATGCCTTTTTAGTTTTTTTTTTTTTGTGTCAAATTGGCATGGGGTGAAAACAACCGCTAATTTGACAAAACACGTGGTTCGGTGGCGAATTCGCCGATCCACGTGGTTTTCGACCATGCAGATTTTTTGATCTATCTGTCAATTCGACCTAAAAAATTGTCAAAGTGCTTCTTATTTTCTTACTGGTTGAAAGACCGGCACTAATTGAATACCACCCATAGAGTGTAAGCTCCACTGGGAACTGATGTCAGTGGCCAGATATTCTCTGTAAGGCGGAATATGTGTGCGCTATGTAAATAACTACATAAATTGTGTCAGAACTCCCAGATGTATGATGGGTCTCCACAGCTCTATTCTGGCCGACTTAGCACTGGGACATCCTGAGCGGAGTGTTTGGCACCAGAGGGGATCTGCCAGTCAGGTATATAAGGAGTGCAGGTCTCGATGAAGAGCATTCTGTCCTGGTGGATCCTATGTACCAGACATCAGCAGGAAACCACCTGGGCTAGGCATCACTGTGCCAGCAGGGGCAACCCTACCAGGACAGGGTGTGTGAGACCCCAGGCTGGGGGGGGGCACAGGACTATCTAATTTACGGTAGTGGTAAAGCCGCAGATTGAGATTACTATTTTAGGATGCTGGAGGAGGGATCTGGTAAGGATCCTGACGTTCCGTATGCCGGCAGTCGGAATCCTGACACTGCTCAGAACACTGATGCTGGGATCCCAGGATCTATTGCAGTGCCGCTATCCGGAAGACAAGGATACCAGGGCTGGTGAGGGTCAGGCTGCAGGGGTGGGAGGATTAGGTTTAGGCAGCGGGATTCGGATTAGGCACCACTGGGAGGGGAGGGGGGGGGGGGGGGGGTTAGGCTGCAGGGAGGTCACAGGTCAGGCTTACTACACTTACCTAGTAGTTGTCGGGATGCCGCTGTCTGTATTCTGACCGCCGATATCCTGATACCATCCTCTGGTGGATACATACTACCAATTACCCTGTACGTGAATGTCTTATGGTGCTGCTGTAATAAAGATATATATTTTTATATATATTCTTGTCTGTCTGAGTGAATTGAATCTCGCCGAGGGTAACCACTATACCAGCGAAGTGTGGTTTCCTCCCGGTTCTCTTACACAATACACCAGGCGGCTGTTTCTGTGATGACGCTGAACGGGAGTCGCTGTGTACGGAAGTCTTGCGCAATGTCCTGCTCTCTAATGATGTCCTGTGCGATCTCACCAGCGCGTGCTACCTATAATGCAGACGCTGATTATTAGTTACTGTACAGACCTCTTCTGTTTCGCAGTAAAGTGCAGACATTGAGACCTATAGGGCGACGTCACAGATGATTATAGTAATAGAATAGAAAGCGTTGGAGGATAACATTGCTGGGGACACCGGCACTGGTCCCTGTAACTGTACAAACCCTTGTGTGTAATGTGTGTTCCCTACTAATAGCTGTGTTTCTCCATCAGGTACTTACATGCTGTGTGACTGCTAGACGCTCTGAGGATGGCGCACCAGGGAACCTCAATGGAGGCTCTGCTCACATGGGTAACTGCCAGACTGCATGTTCTGATCACGCCATTCACTGTGCCCACACTACGGGCATTCCAGATACCTGCTGCTGCGATTGGCATATCTTCTATATGAGGCCCCTCGCAGATAATTAGGGAACAGTCTTCTCATACCAAATGATCAAACCCCATTGTGTACATAAGTGTTCTCTGCAAGCCACCCCCAGTGCACCTTTTATATACATGATCTAACCCACTGCACGGTCCGCAGGCTGCAGTCATGTCATGAAACCTCTTATTGTTTCATATGAACCAGCCCAAGTAACCAGCGTATCCTACACAGCCGGTGCCCAGAGCATGACCAGTCCCCGGCCCACAGATTGTACCGACGTGACAAATGACCGACACACCCTGTGGCCCACACCAGCCCCCCGTTCCCACCACCCGCCCACAAAGCAGCTTGTGGTTGTCTGCTCCTCACCAGATTGTGCCCTGCCTGAACAAGACACAAAATCCTGGGCATCAGGTCAACCATAATATACCCCCTTCAGCCTCCGTGCCATCACCAAGAACCATTAGAATTACAGAAAGGTTCAGGAGTCTCCCATACGTGAAACGAATAGTCCTATGCTATAAGGGTCCATTCTTTCCTTATAAATGTCTTCTGATTGGTAAACAAGCAGGAAAATAAGAATTTGCATGTTACTTTGTTTTATGGAGGATCTGTGTGTGATATATGTGGACTTACCCTGATAGAATCCTGTGTGTACATCCCACAGATAAACAGCCTGAAGGTGGATGAGCCCATCGAGCGGCTATCTCAACTGCACGATCTAAACACGCTCGTCAAAATTGTCACCAAGCTGTGAGTACTGTGTGCGCGTCAGGGTATTCCGGGGGTGGGCGTCCTCTGCGCAGGGGCGTGGGGTGCAGGTCTTGCCTCTGTTTTCCTCTTTTGGAGTCACATGACGGAGATGGCAGAGGGTACTGCATTTAGGCTATAAAGCACACACCGTTAACGACAGAGGTGCCTTATAATCAATCATTTATTGGAATGTAGTATTAAAAACGACACAAGCCTCCTAGGTAACACAGCACAATCACCACAGGACTGTTAACTACATCTCACAATGAACAGGTTAAGTACCAGGCTACCCAAAATGTCCTAGTAGAGTCCAGTTACTCCAGTTTATCAACGTTCCTACCATGTTACCTGCTGCCTGGGCTCTGTTAGCAAACACACTGCTTTCGGGAGATTCCAGCAAGTTTTGGGAAGACTGACACACCCTCCCCAGCACCTGATCCCTTTTAAAACCCGTTAAGACATGACTAGGGGTATGTTCATTTCACAAAGCCAGCAAAAAACACCTTTGTTGCAGTTTGGTTACTTTAATTGGGGTAATAATCCCAAAGATGATTTTATAAAGCTTCACTGATCTTGAGTGTTCTCTTACAGGAATGGAAACCTGGAGGAAGCGCCCCAGATTCTGCAGCAGCCTATAGAAGAACGTCTGAAGTTCCTGCAGAGTAAGAGCTATGTGGCTGGGACACAACTTGTACCACAACTGGGATGGGCAAAATATTGTGCAATTCAGGTGCCAGTACTCAAATCTCCGGAGCCAGGAAAGATTACCTTCTGCCCTCTGTGGGAAGGCCTCCAGCAGTCGGGTGCAAACCTGTCCAGTGTCCTGCACTGGCTTTTGGGCTTTGCCCAGATTAAAGGCCTGTCTTCATGTGGTCATGGGGTGGGAGCAGCTGTGGGTGGGAGCGTAACTGTGTGGTGGCATGTACCCCGTTTGCCATGTTGCGTTTGCTCTCCGCAGGACATTGCAGATGCGGCTCTAAAGCAGAAGACTTGGTCCAGTGGGAGAAGATCTTACAAGGGGAGAACAGCGAGCTGGAGATAAGTAAGGTAAGGTCCCATCACCATAGAGATAAATTGTAGTATTCCGGGCTGGTATACGCTCTGGAATCTCATTGTTCACTCTTCCTCAGGTCATCGTCCTGCTCTTCTACCTGTCCAACATAAAGTGTAAGAGCGCCCAGGAGTGGGAGTCGTTTGACCTTAAGACGCAGGTGAGTCCCTCTCTCCAAGGACTATGGTCCGTTATAGCTTGAGGTCCTCATGTGGAGATAACGTTGCCTTGTTCCTCCGCAGACGGAGCTCGCCGCCATACTGCGCTTCATTCTTGATAACGAGGAGGACTTATCCGTTGATGACAAGCTGATCCACTTCCTGCAGAGGAAAGGTAGGGACCGAGGTCCGGCAGGACAGGCTTAGGGACTCTGCATTCGCTTACCATGCTCAGAGTGCAACGTCTGGCCCTTTGTGACTGATACCACACTGTACTTCGGCCACCTTTGCCCGGCTGATCCAGAGGGGCTATCCACGTACTAAATCCTGATCTGGTTTTGTAGTATAAACACTGCAGTAACATTGCTAGATGCATTTAGTGTTCCCTTCTGGCTGCGGCTTGCCCGTTAATGTTATGCAGGTGCCTTAGTACGGTCTCTTTACTGACATACATCACGAAGGAGACTCCAATGACCTGTGACCTGAAATAGTAAGGACTTCCTTACACATGAGAGGCCAGCACTGCTCACCTGATAGAGATTCCACGGTATCTAATTTGTCTCTCTCTTTCTATCCTGCATGGCATGTCACTTCCTGCCCTACATCTCCATGATGTCACTTCCTGCCCTACATCTCCATGATGTCACTTCCTGTGAGCAGCGAGAGTGGTATCCTCCAGTGACAGCGCCTCCAGCTCTGATGAGATCATCAGCCCATTGCCTGTCCGGCAGACACAGGTGCGGTTTTTGGAGCTGCACCGCATTGCTTCGTCTTCCTCCATGAAAAGGTACGGCGCTCTGTGTTTCTTTGGGGTTTCCATTTAGGTGTATAGGCTCGGTCATGTGGTTGGTGCACTGATTAGGAAGTGCTGACTACCTTCCAGGACATCCTTTGTGGTCACCTGGCTCCTGTCCTCATAAACGGTTCAGTAAGGTCCATCAGGTTCCACCATTTATTTTCCTACTTATCCTCATTTTCTTTCTCTCAAGTGCTGAATCAGGAACCAGTCCCTCTATGATTGTTACCACTGACCTCCCAGCTCCCCCTTCCGTTTCCTCAGAGGCTCTTTAGGGTTTAATGTGATCTGGTTTCTCTCTACTCGGCAGCCTGGCGTTGGACTCTCCATCCTCCCCCATGATCGAGGTTCTTCATATGCCTCAGTTCCAGATCAGAAAGCTCAGGAAACAGCTTACGGAAGGCAGAGAGCTGCGGGATGAGCTGGAACTGGAGCTCTCGGAGACTAAGAAAAGATTGGCTGAAAAAGGTGACAGCAGAGACCGCGCAGATCGCGTCTGATATGTGTGACTGAGCCTTTCCTGCAATACGTGCAGCGCACACCGCTGGGGGCGGGGAGGTCGCTGGGGGCGGGGCTTTGTAGCACATTCTGTGTATTAAGGTCGCTGGGGGTGGGTCTTTATATTACACCCCATTAATATGTAATCTGGTAGTGCTTTATCTGTATAGTGAGGTCGCTGGCGGCGGGGCTTTGTGTAGCACATTCTGCGTTTTAAGGTCGCTGGGGGTGGGGCTTTGTATTATACACCATTAATATGTAATCTGGCAGTGCTTTATCTGTATAGTGAGGCCACTGGGGGCGGGGCTTTGTATTACACACCATTAATATGATCTGGCAGTACTTTATCTGTATAGTGACATACCTCCCAACATGACCCTCTCCAGGAGGGACAGAATGCTCTGCTCCTGGACTTCTCTCTCTTAATTGATGATTGCCACCACCTGTGCTGAAATGCCTTTCCTACCCATTAACCTGTTCAGCACAGGTGATGGCATTCATAAATTTAGAGAAAAGTCCAGAAGCAGAGCATTGTGTCCCTCCTGGAGAGTGTAATGTTGGGAGGTATGTAGTGAGGTCGCTGGGGGTGGGTCTTGTCATTTTGTATGTATCCTGACAGAGTGCGTGCTTTGTCTAGGGAGGTCGCAGGAGGCGTGGCTTTAGATGTAGAACAATAGATTTATAACGCGTCGTTCTTGACAAATGTGCGCTTAGTGTTCATTTCAGAAACCTTTGTAGGGTATATGCAGAATACAGCGGAATCATTGTTGGACGTATAAATGTTTTCCCAGATTCCGATACTAATGTTTGTTGTGAGCCTGTTGCAAGCTCTGCGGTATTGCTGCCATCGTTCCATTAGATAGCAGGCAGCCTGCAGTGTGTCGCCCCCATCCAGCCCTCATGGAATCGTTGTGCATCCAGTGTTCATGTTGGAAACGCTGGGCAGATCTGACGCTTCCATCTGTACGTTTGCATTAATCATTTGTGAGGGACAGGCTGGGCGTAGGGGCAGGGACTGAGGGTCCTGCCTGTGTCTGACTGTCTGCCTTGTTCACAGATGCCCAGATCTTCCTAATGCAGCAGCGTATTGAGCGCCTTGTGGTGCTGAATGAAAAGCAGGCCGATCAGCATGAACCCAAAGAGCTGGAGGAGCTCCGCGAGAAGAACGAGGGGTAAGCGGATCC
This sequence comes from Pseudophryne corroboree, assembly GCF_028390025.1. NCBI lineage: Eukaryota > Metazoa > Chordata > Amphibia > Anura > Myobatrachidae > Pseudophryne > Pseudophryne corroboree. The sequence goes on along the minus strand of NC_086445.1, from coordinate 19,154,557 downwards.
CTCCCTCTGCGCCTATAGCGGCCAGTGGGTAATTGTGTAGATGGGGTCATAGCTGTGAGTGTAGGAGAACAGCGGCAGATTGGTCTGAGTATACTCTCTCATTACTTGCTATTGGGCTCTTGTGATTTAATGACTGTTCTCCGTTTTCACCCGGATCCCTCTAATAAACGCATCTTGTCGCGTTGAGGACGAGTTCTCCTGCTGCTGCCTGGATGCTGGGAACACTGAGTTCTTACTGCAGATACACCTCCGATCACCCTTTTTATGTCTTCCTGAACTTCAAAGTAAAAAACTTGACAGTGAGAATATATGATGTCTTTGTACAGTGTGGGGGAGATAGATCACCTGGTGCAATCCTGCACAACCCTGGAAACGGGTGCGAGCGTCAGTCCGGCAATACACAGACGTCATGGACTCAGTGACCGTACAGTCTCTTGTGTCATTACAAGCGTTACAGGAACATGCGGTTACTGAGCCCTGACCGCTCCATAGGGTGTGTATATTCTATGTCGCGTGTTCTGCAGAATAACCTCTGCTACTGAATCTTGGTCTACTGTTCCTCTGTGTCCGTGGTTTACCGGTTACCCGCTATTGCATAGTCCTCATGCGTGGCCAGGTCGGTTGTCCCGGTGTCTGTCCTCACCTCTGCGTATGGGCAGTAGCTTTACCTAATTCCCAAACTCTGTCCTCAGGGCACCCTAATAGTCCAGGTTTCAAGGATGTCCATGCTTGAGCACAGGTGGTTAAATTAAACTGACCGCCTTACTATGTAAGCCACCTGTTCTCAAGGATTGGTCTGTTAGGGTGCCTTGAGGACCGGGTCTGGGAGCCTCTGCTCTGTGGTATCTTTTTTGTCTTCTATATTCTATTTTTGTATCACCTGTTTAGGTTCCCTCTCCTGGCATTGTAAAGTATTCCCAACACCTATCCTCCTCGGGTTGCCCCAGCCGGTCTCCATTCATTGGGCGCCTTATAATTGTGTCCTCCCGGTAGAAAGCGGCCTCCCCTACTTTGGGACTTTCCTCCATGCATTGTGGCTTCTTCCCGTGACTCCCCCACCCTATTTACTAAACGTTACCATTGAGCACGGGTGTGTTCTGTGTGCCGGTGTACGGAATCTCTTCTCGCTGTTTTATTCCCTTTCTCATAGGCCTGTACTGTCCGTGCAGTGAATCCTACCCTTCATTTGTAGGGTCGTGGATTGGATTACCCTTAATCACCCTCCTCTCCTTTTGTCGTTTTCTCTTTACGTTCTATCTCTCTCCACCTCTGCTTGCTAAATGGGAGAAGTGGTTCTTTATACGGAGGAGGAGCTTCAGTGCCCGACCTCCGCTAGCGACCTCTATATGTCCACACTTTGCACTGACAGTACGAGCCTGTGAGAAACGCATCTTATGTAAGAACATGTTTCCGTCTATTGCTTCCCTCGACCCAAGTGTAAAGTCCCTTCTGCCGCTGAATGGAGGTTACTGAGGCTTTGAAGCAAATGACCTTTCTCCCTTGTCCCTAGTCTCATGATCCGGCTGCGAGACACCCTGAAGCAGTGCCAGGATATGAAGACTGACCGGAGCCAGCTTGAGCGCAAGAACGACCAGCTCTCGGAGGAGAACGGAAACCTCTCGTACAAGGTACCCACTTGTGACTCCTGCTTCTGCAGCTGGTGATGGCGCAGCAGTGGGCGGTAAGGTGGTTCTGTGGCTGCAGCGCCCTTAGTATGTGGGAAGGAGGTTACGGACTATCCTGTGCGGAGAGGCTCATTCCTGGGCATGTATTGGGGTCCATGCATGACGTCTTGTACCCTGCACTATTTTAATTACAGTGGCCAGGGTTACAGATCCCATCTAGAGTGCTCAGGCTAATGTCCTTACTGTACATTGGGCTGCGCAGTGGGCGTTTCCTGTTCCCCTGCCTGTTATACAGCACATAGGGCCGCCTGTACGCTGGGACAGTCACTAGGTATGTTTCCAAATGCGTCTATCACTTCCCTGTTCTCATCTCTACTGGTAGACACTGCTCTTCGGTGCTATCATTGGAGTAAGGAACTCATTTTATTCACACCTCTGACCTGTGACCTCTCTGTTTATGAGCTGTGACTGGCGTTGCTTTGTCATGTGCTGAGGGGTTGGTCTCTAGCCTGTTGTATTAGGTTCACCGATGCCCGTTTCTTTGCCCAGGTACGGGAATTGTCCAGTCACGTGGCGCGGCTGAAGGAAGCCCTTAATGAAACCTCAGAGGAGCACGAGGCGTCTGCGACCAGCTGGCGTCAACAGCAGAGCCAGCTGCAGAACGAGTGTGGCGCTCTAGTTGCAGAAAAGGTAACGATGAGTTGTTACGATAATACTGATGTTATCGTGGACTTGGCGCTGTTACCTCCCGCATACAGTGTGCCGTTCTGCCTTACAGAGCCTCGAACTCTTACAGGATCTCCGTTTACATTCCCCTAATGTGACATTGGTGTATTTCCATCGGTTGCAGGACATGCAGTGTGATTTCTGTATACTGCGCCTATTTTATCATCACCACTTAGTAACCGCCATAGTCTCTCCCTGTTGTATGCCCCGACGAGGCAAGACGCTACTCTGTCTGGAACAGGTCTTCCTGAGACTTTATAGTGCTTAATATGCTGCTGAATGTTCCATATATAATGCAGTTGCCTAGTTGAGCTTTTGGCCAAGGAAAATAATTAATAAAATGCAGTGTAATGAAAATATTCAGAATTTCACATGATGATGTAACCAAACATCAATTTATTTTCTAGTATAACATAAATTTCCGATTATATTTTCAGCGTATCCTCCTTTGGTGCGTATCACTGCGTCACATAATTTGGCCATTAGAGACACCAACTTTTCTCGCGCTTCGTAGGTTATGCCTTTCCAGGCCTCACTCAGACGTTCCCATAAGTTTAGTATTACTTTTCTGTCTAATTCATCCTAGAGTTTGTCAGTGGGACAGACCAGGTGGCTGAGGAGGCCGTGTCCTAATCTGTAGAACTTTTCTGCTTTTCTTTACTGTTTCCATTAATTGATACGGGATGTAGTTATGATCCAGACGTGCGGGACCCCTGCGGTCAGCATACAGACGCTGGGATCCGGCTGCCATAATGCCAGCAGGAGACTCTAGACTAGTCCCATAGGAGGGGCTTCATTGCGCCCCCCCCCCCCCCCCCTGGCATTCTGGCGGGCGGGATCCCGGCGTTAGTATACTGACCGCCGGTCACCAGATCCCAACCCATTGATAGTTTAGTTGTGTGCTTAGGGTCGTTATCTTGTTGCATGATGAATCCCTTTCCAATATATCACGTTCCACCTGGTACAGTGTGATGTACTAAATTCCTGTGTCATTGCTTCCTATCCCGAGTTCTAAATCTCTCTAGCCTTTCCTCCACCAAAACCCCCCCCAAATTATTATTCATTGGGCCATCATAGTGGTGTTACTTTATTCACAGATCGCCACAATGGTATTCTGCGAGATGTGTGACCTTTTAGACCCGGGGAGGGGAACCTTTGGCCCTCTAGCTGCTGTTGAACTACACATACCAGCACGCCCTGCTACAGTTTTGCTATGTGGCCATGATAAAACTGTTACAGGGCGTGCTGGAATGTGTAGTTCAACAACCGCTGGAGGACCAAAGGTTACCCATCCCTGATTTAGACCTATGTTACACAGGTATCTCTCAACTGTATGAACTGGAGTTTGTATCCGTTACTTTTATATAGAGCTAACGTTTACGTTACACTAGACTGTGGAATTTTTTTTTATTTTTTTTTTAGCATTCGCTGAGTATAGCCTTCAGAGAGTGTGACTGTTGCCATGCAATTCAAGTGACTATTCGCATATTTTCTACGTCTTGAAAAAGTTATGGTTATTGTTTTTAACACGCTAAACAGGGAAATGGACATTAACAAAAATATTCAATTAATATATTTTATTAAAAAAAATATTGAATAAAGTTAACATCCATAACCGATTTATTAATGACCAGCTCTAAATTACGTACTTCAGCATATCGATTAAACTCTTGGAACAGATTTTATTTTAATCTGCTGTGTTTACAAATAGTATGGTAAATCTAAGGGTAGTACAGTTCAAATAAAGTTCTAAAGTCTTGTTTCTAATCGTAATGAATATTAACTTTATTTGCTCCCTAAAATCATTATAAGTAAACCTATATAAACTTCCGCCAAAGTCTTTTGCACGCTAGAGTACAACATAACAGGCGTGATTCAGAGGTGGAAGCCACCACCCATCTCCGTGCGTCTGCTTGCTCGCCGCTCAGGAGGGCCCAGTGCTTTTCCAAGACCTTTCCGATATCGTGCGTACTGATCGCAACTGCGCCTTTCCGTGTGCACTCTGTATAATGCATGCGCTGTAGGCGTTTAGTGATTTATGGGCACTAGAAAATATCGCTCAGTTATGTGAAGGCATTGCGTCCCTGGTCGGGACTTATCCTTGTGTCATTGTGTTAGTCCATCTCGTATTGACCAAGGATTTCTTGTATTTCACAGAAAGACCTGGAAGAGCGCATTCAGATCCTGCTGGGAAAGATGTCTACGTTGGAAGACCAACTAAAGATGGCGGGTGACTCGCAGGAGAAAGGGGAGAGTCTGGGGGATGTTCTGAAGGTACATAAGCAATGGTTATGCATGTTCAATAATAAGTTCTTTTTAAACTTCTTGGGAAGGGTGGTACATATATACATAGGGAACATTAGTTCCATTGTTTTATTGCATAATTACAATTAACCTGTATTAACTCCCAATATTTCTTATTGCGTTTTAGCTGGAACACCTGCAGGAAGAGGTTGTGGAGCTGAATACGAAATCGGCGGCACTACAAGCTCAGATCGCAGCCCTGGAAGAAGAGAAGCGTGCAGCCTTGGCGAACTTTGAGTCACAGAGGGCCCGCTTTGAGTCTGAGAAAGTTCAGCTGCAGGACATCGTCACCAACCTGCAGACCTCCCTGTCTGAGATCACCTTCCAGAAGGAGAGGCAGGATCAGGAGGTTAGGCTGCAAGAGGAAAAGCTGACCAGTCAGATCACCACACTCAAGCTGGAGATCTCCAAGCTGAAGTCCTCCCTGGCACAGAAGGACCAGGAGCTTTCTGGTCTCCACAAAGAAGTGGAAGAGGAGCGAAGAAAGAGGAGACAGTTGGCGGATGTGCTGCATAAACAAGAGGAGTCCTCCAAAAAGAGCATTGAAGAACTCAACGGCCAAGTGGACAATCTCAGGAGGACTTTAAAAGTTACTGACGGCAAATTGCTGGAGCTAACCGAGAAATTGAGCACAGGCGCCCAGCAGATCACTAGTTTGCAGCAAGAGCGCAATAAACTGGTTGAGGACAGAGATGCCACAGTCACAAAGTTCGGTGATTATAGGCAAGCTAAGGAGGAAGAATTAAGTGTCCTGGGTAAAACATTGCAGACCTTGCAAAAAGAAAACAACGCAACCTTGACAGCAAAGGAGGAGCTGAAAAGGGAGAAGTCTGAGTTGGTGCTGAAAGTGCAGGCGTTGGATGCCACCATTCTAGACCTGATTGCCAAATGCCAGAACCTGGATATGGAGAACGTCACGCAGAACAAGACTCATAACGCTACCCTGGAGTCCATGAACTCCAAGCTTACGGAGAAAGAAGCTCAGTTAAAAATCTACAAGCAGAAAGAGTCTGACATGAAGCAGGTTACTGAAGAACACAGCAGAGTTAAAGAGCACTTGGCATCACTCGAAGACACTGTGAAAAACCTAAATGAATTGTTGGAAAAGGAGAGAAAATATTCCGCTTCTCTGGAAGGCGAAAGGGAGAAAAATTCTGTGCTTCAAGGGGATCTGAAGAAGCTGAACGAAAGCGGCGAACATGCACTTGCAGAGCTAGCTAAAGAGAGGGCTGTTAGTAAAAAACTGGAGACCCAGGTCAGCCAGCTGGAGAAGGAACTCAGAGCAAAAACGGAGGACCTGCAGCAGAAGTTGTCCCAGGCGTCATCTGTGGTCAGGCAACGGGAGGACGAAGTTATGAACCTTACAAAAGAAATGGGCAAATGGAAAGAGCGAGCGCAGAGCTCCAGCCTAGTAAAAGAGAATTTAGCAAATTTGCAGAAAGAGCACCAGGATGTTTGCCAAAAGTTGGAGAGAGAACGGCTAAAAGTGTCCGAAATAGAAGCCCAGACAAAGGCGGCCAAGTCTACCCATAAGGATCTTGTGTCCAAGTTGGAATCTGCCCTCTCTGCGGCCAGAACTGAACTGGAGGAGAAGAAGGCTCAAGAGCAGAAGTTGCTTCATACAATCCATTCGACAGAAGAGAAGCTTAGGTTGGCACAGCAGGAAAAATCAGAACGCGTTTCACAGCTGGAGACCACTTGCAGCAAGACGGCACAAGATCTTAAACTGCTTTCTAAAGAGCTCTCTGAAGAGAGAATGAGGAAATCTGAATTGGAAGCCAACGTAAAACGTCTTGAAGAACAGAAGTCCAAAAGGATGTTGGCTTTGGAATCTGAAATCGGCTCCATGCAGGCAACCATTAAGGATCGGGAACATAATGCAAAACAACTTTCTACAGAGGTGGAGCGACTTAGAAAGCAACTAGAAGAGTCTATGCAGAGGAACCAAAAGGAGCTCGTCCAGAAAGATGCTGAGATTTCTCGTCTGGCAGAGGAGAAAAAAAAGGTTGTTTCAGAACTTAAAACTGAGCAGTCCGTTAAAATGGAAGTAAAAGCTCAGCTGCAGAAGTCTATGGACAGCCATAAGAGTGAGTTTTCGGCCCTTCAGAATGAGCTATCCCGTTCTCTTGACCTCATTACGGTAAAAGAGTGCGAGGTGGAGAGACTTGCTAAAGAGATAGCTGCCAAGGAAGAGGAGTTTCAGCAGGAGAAACTGACTGTGGCTAAGCTCTCAGAAGAGGTCGCAACGTTACAGGCATCAAAAGAACGTGTGGTCGCCCAGGAAGAGGAAATCAAACGATACATTAATACCGTTAAAGCTACAGAGAAGGATATCACCCTTTTAAAAGCCACCATCTGTGAAAAGGAGAAGGAGATACGTCATTTGCAATGTGACATCCAGTCTAAAATTACAGACCATTCCTCCATCCATGAGCAGTACCAAGCTACAGTTGGGGACGTGACTGTCCTCAAGTCTAAAATCTCAGAGCTGGAGGAAAGATGCCGGGAGGGTGAAAAGGCCTTGAGCAGCGCTCGCAAGGAGGCAGCTGACTCAAAAACGTCCGCATCAAAAGAGCAGCATAGCAGAATCCAGGACTTATCTGCCAAGATCCATCAGGAACAGCAGAAGTCTAGCCAGCTTGCGAAGCAGCTGGAAGAGGCACGATCGTTGCAGTCCGAGAGAGAATCTTCTTTAGAAGCTTTGAAGAAGGAGCTTTACCATAAGGTTCAGGAACTAGAGCAGAGCCAGAAGTCTCTAAGCGAATCGAGCAGAGAGTTGTCTCGTGTAGGGTCTGCTTCTCAGGAACTGGAGAAGTCTTTGGCTGAAGCCAAAACACAGATTGCTAACTATCAGAAAGACATCGAAAAGACATCTGGACAGAATGACGGCATGCAAGAGGAATTGAAGAACGTGACTGCAAAGCTGGCCACAAACGAGCAACACTACTTGGAGATCAAGAAGCTTCTGGAGAAGGAGAATGCTAGAAGCAGTGGGTTTGAAAAACAGTTGAAGATTGTCCAGGAAAAACTGGAAGCATCCGGTAAAGAACTGTTGGAGAAGCAAGGGGCTGTCCAAAGTCTGAGCACTGAAGCTGCAAGCTACAAAGAGGAAGCCAAAAAGCAGCAGATGTCTGTTGAAGGACTGCAGAAAAAACTGTCTACTCAAGAGGCATCTATAGTGAAGCTGGAGCAGGACGTCATGACCTGGCAGGAGAAATGCTCCCAGAAGGAAGAGCAGATATCTGGTGTAAAGCAGCAGCTTAGCAGCTCCCAAGATCTTCTGAGAGAAGTAGAGTCTCTCAGAAGCAGCTACACTGAGCTGAATGCTGAGCACGCTCAAAGGGAGAGCAAGTACAAGGAGGAACTTCTGGTGAACCAGAAGACTGCTGAGAATTTGAAGCTCGAGCTAGAGAAGACCAAAGCAGAAGTGGCTTCCCTGGCATCCCTTAAAGAGAGGTTGTGCAAGAAAGATGGGGAGGTGGAGACTCTTCAAAAGGAAAAGAATGACTACATTAAGCAGGTCTCTGTGCTTCAGGAGGACATCCAGAAACTGGTGGTAGACAATAAGTCTCTGTCCCAAGCCCATAATCAGGAGTCTGAGAAGATGCAGAGTAAATTGTCCAAAATCTCTGAGAAGCACCAGCAGGAACTCCAGCAATATGATAAATTGGTCTCTGAGGGCAAAGAACAAATGGAAGATCTCAGCCAAAAGCTGGAGGCGGTGACCAGCAAGTATGACCAGGCGAAGACGAGGGTTCTGGATGAGAGGCAGAAGTTCCAGGAGGAGAAGCAGAAGCTGTTGGCCCAGGTACCATAATGCTTCTATGGGAAAGTATAGAGGGACTCGAGAGTAACACTCGTGTGATTGGGTAACTGCATGAAACGTTGGGTGGATGGACTAAAGAAATAGTGGTACTCCTGAAATAGCGATAAATGTATTGTTCATAAGATAGTAAATCTGGTGTTAATCTCTCCTGTAATGCACCCTAACAGGTGGAGCAGTTGGAGAGTGCCAAGAAGACCCAATATGAGCAGGTAACGAGTGTAGCTAACCCTCTGCTCCAGCTCCTTAAACGGTGATGGTGCATGCCGCTAACATACCCACTTTGCACAGCGCCGTCTCTGGGCTCTCGTTCCACTGCAGTTTTCCTTGTGAACTGTTTGCCAAAAGGCCACAGCAGGACAAGGGATCTCGTACTGGCGTGTCCATCTCTCATGCACTTGTAGTTGTGCAGCCTCTGCTGCACCCCAAAAAAAAAAAAAGTCTCTAAGTCGTGCTTGCTGTGATACAGGTTAGAAAACTTCCATTCCTTTGGCTTCTTCTGCATCCAACCCTCCAAAATGATTATCCCTATGATTCCCTGTAATTTGGCACCTGGAATATTGTCTGTAATGAAGCCTTGCCAATGTTCCTGCTAGCTTTGTGATAGACCCTCTTAATTCAGCCTTATCCGGGCTTTCCCTGTGAATCGGGGGGAGACCCTGTGTACTGTTCCTAGTCCCTCTCCCATTTTCCCTTTGTACTGGGTTTATTGTACTGTGAATTGGTGGATACGTAGATGCCTGCCCCAGCCTGCAAACAGTTTTCAATGAAGATGGCAGCATTTGAGTGTTGTCTATCAGCCCGTGTGTGTGGGGAGGTGACCACAGGGGGCTACTAGTGGTTCTTTGGTGGCTTCATCTGGCTCCTTATACTAAACCCTCTCCCCTTCCATTACTAACCTCTGTTCCATACTTCGCTCATGGCTTTAGGCTGCCTCCTTCCATGCTGTCTTCCACTCTTCAGGTACGGTCTACTCCTGCCGGCTTTCCCTTTCCTGGGCATACCTGGTCCTACTACCGAATCAGAGACTGACCAACACTATGCCTGGCTTATAGGGTCGGACGTTCTCTTCGGTCTGCATATGACTAAGAGGGATGGTTCGGCAGGACTATGCTTACCTGTAAAATAATGACGTCTTTCGCCTGCTCTTGTGCTCTTCTAGATGTTACCTGGCTTGTTGTGTTACAGGTGCAGGAGCTGAACAAGCAGCTGAGTCAGAAGGAGAAGACCATCCAGAGTCAGCAGGAGAAGCTAAAGGTACCGATAGTGCAGAAACATCCTAAATCTCGTTCCTGAAACACTTACTGTGATCTCCCATCTGCTCACTATCGGGGGCTGTTTACTAAAGTCTGCATTGTAAGCTTTAACACCCATCCTCCCTGTCTCCTCTCTCACAGCGGGACAGTGAAGGACATAAAGAAGTCGAGAAGAAGCAGAAACAAGTGACTGAGCTAGAGGCACAACTTGAACAGCAGGTTCAGGCAGTGGAGCACTACAAAGTCCAGGTAGGTGTCTGTTCTCGTCCACATATCTTGGTTACAGTGCTGTGTTTGATTCATAGGGGTTGTAATTGCAGCTACACGCCTATAGGTGGCATCAAATCACTTAAGCTCTTTGCCATGGACTGTAGGGTAAGGGGAACATCTCATCTTCTGAATGTTTTAATACAGTAACTGACAGGGTTTTCTGGATATTGTGGTGAGGAGATGCCTCTTTAGCTGTAGGGTTCCTGGTTGTTCATGGGTTTATATCCTGTGCATCTTCTTCTTAGATGGAGAAGGCTAAGCTACACTATGATGCCAAGAAGCAGCAGAACCAGGAGCTGAGCAATGAGCTTCAGAACGTCACCCGGGAGCAGGAGCAGCTGCGCAAGGATAACGCAGAGAGCAAATCGGAGACGGAGCGCCTTGCCAAGGAACTTCAACTATCGCTGATGCAAACCAAGGAGGCCGAGCAGAGCTGCAAGGCCCTGACCAACCAAGTGAGGAGCCTGGAGGCTCAGGTAAGCTTGGTGCCCTTCACTGCTTTACCAATTACATCACTACAGAACAAAGTTCTGGGTCTTCCTGTATGGTGCATTGCTGATCACGGCTAATATGAATACATCTAGGGGGAAATGTATCCTGCCTTCTAAAGACAGAAGAAGTTGCCCATAGCAACTAATCAGCCTCCAGCTATCATTTATAAAGTATATTCTATAACACGATAGGTTGAAATTGATTAGTTGCTATATGCAACTGGTCGTTGTCTTCCCATCTCTAGAAGGTTTGATCTCTCTCGCCACCCCAAGTCCTTTACAACGTCTTGTTAGTATACAGATCATATGTCAGTTGGCCCTGACATCATGGTGGAACTCTGGCAGGTGCTGATTGCCCTGTTGCTGCTTTAATCCATTCTCCAGGTGGAGTTCGCAGACAGGCAGCTTCGTGAGTTGGGAAAGTCTCAGGTGGCCACTGATGCGATGAAGAGCCGGGAGACTCTAGGCCCACCTCGGATAACCCGGAGCCAGGCGGACGTTAGCATTGACAGTCTGGATATGAGCGATGATGATAACCCTTTGAACTCCACCAGGTAAAAGCCTTGGCCCCACAGTCTTTGTACGTATGGTTTGATCGTAGGGGGTTGTATTGCAGCAGTTCCCAACCATCTAATGCCCGTTCCATCACGTTCTAATCAGTGCTTTCTCTGTACAGGCGGAACGGCCGCTCTAATCAGGAACCCTCGACATCTGGCCATTCTGTCAGCCCAGAAGCTCCATCATCTAGCCGTCTTCCCAGAAAGGTGGAATCACTAGAGAGCCTCTACTTCACCCCCATCCCCAACCGTGTACAGTCCAAGCTGGATGCAAGTCTTGGGTCTATTGGCGATCTGTCTCTAGATTCTAGCAAGAAGACTCGTTCGGGCCGGAGACGAACCACCCAGGTCATCAACATAACCATGACTAAGGTGAGACGAGATGCGGTTCTATGCACTTTAGTCCAACCATAATCTCATATTGTGGGTTCTCTGAGTCTACAGCCTTTTGGCCAAGACCTCTTCCTCTAACGGATATATATTCAGGCAGATAAGCTGGGGTGAGGTACACTGTTTGCTCAGTAAAGGGCCCCTATAGCCGTAACCTCCAACCTGCAGCTATAATGTAATGCTTGTATAGCAATTTCACTTTCTTTTGCTCATTTGACACTACCATTCACTGTTCCTGCTAATTCCTGCCACACTCCCCCTATACACAGTGCTCGGAGTGAGGTGTTACCGGTGTCCTTGTACAGTGGTATTATAACTCCCCCTTCCTATACACTGTAGATGTGAGGTGGTACCGGTGTCCGATCCCTCTGTTCCCGTTGTCGTACGTCTTTTATATATGCAATGTATGTTTCCGCACTGTAGTAAACGCCGCTGCTTACTCTAGATCACCACTTGTATGTTTCACGCCCTTCTGTTACAAATCCCTGTATAATCAGTGCGGCTTCCCTTTCCCTTGTGCATCACAGATAGTATCTCTGAGTCCATGTTTCAGCCACATCTTGCTTCTGCCCCTGTGTGTGCCGGCAGTTGCCCTGTAACATATGATTGGATGATTTTATACATTATTTTCCCTTTCGGTTTAGAAAAAGAAGGAAGAGGCGGATCCAGAGAGTGCCAACACCTCCTTCTACAGCCTCCGCTCTACTCCGTCCCAGCCGAATTTACACCAGGCGAGCACGCGGCGTGGAAAGAAGCCCCAGTCGGCCGTTTCAGCCCCCGCCATCACCAGCCTCCCGTCCCAGGAGTCTCTGGTGAAATCGGAGCTCACCTCGTCGGACGATAGCCTGAATAACTCTGTACTGATGAACTTACCCGGCTACCGGCCCCCCACTCGCAGCTCTACCCGGCTGTCCCAGGGAGGAGGTGAGTGCGTCTCTGGGTAGTGACCTAGTAAGAGGGGAATAGTAATGGGTGGAAGTCCTGAGATGTGATCTCTGTAATGTGTTTCAGGCCGGAACAGCTTCTACATGAGCACTTGCCAGGATGAACCAGACCCCCAGGAAGACTGGAATAGAATCGCAGAATTGCAGCAGCGGAACCGGACCTGCCCCCCTCATCTGAAGACCTCCTATCCCCTGGAGTCCAGGGTATGCAGCTTGTGTTCTCTGGTCTGTGATTGGCCGGTGCAGCCAGCTCACAATCTGCGGCAGAATCCTATTTACCATTTAAATCCTGCAGAGTTCCAGGCATCACAGTAGTCGTGCGACATTGTGTCGGAGAACGGCCACTTCTGCCCAGGAATCCCCCCACATCTATGCAAGGACAGTAGGGGGATCCTGGCTCATTCGCTTTCTTTTTAAAGACCCCATCCCCCATATATTGTGATAAGTGATTCTGCTGTGTCTGGGCTGATACGTCTGCACACTCTCCCGGTCATTAATGTGATGAGAACATACAAACTCCACACTGGTAACCGTGGCTGAAGTTGAAGCCATGAACACAGCCCAGTGCCAGTATTAAGGATATCCATGCTTGACTACAGATGGTTAAAGCAAAATGACTGGTACTAATTAATCTGTACTCAAGCAAATTATATTCTTAAAACATGGACGGAGCGTGCGTAGCAGGCGGAGCTTCGATTGCATAGTGTTACCGGCTGCTGACATAACCAAGTGCTGTGCCTTAGTGTTGTGCTGCAATAGATCAGCCTGATAACCTGCAATGCCGGTGGTTGCTGAGTAATGATCCGAGCATGTGGCTGTGTTTAATAGGAGTTGTAAAAGTAATCTTTGTGTAGAACAGTGATGGGGAACCTTTGGCACTCCAGCTGTGGTTAAACTACACATCCCAGCATGTCCTGCTACAGTGTTAGCATGGCCAAATAGCAAAACTGTTGCAGGGCATGCTGGGATGTGTAGTTCAACAGCTGGAGTGCCAAAGGTTCCCTATCACTGGTGTAGAAGGTGACCGTAACACTGAGTTGCTTCCGTATTGCAGCCATCTCTCCTACCTTCCATTACGGACGAGGAGGTTAAAACCGGAGACCCCAAAGAAACCCTGCGGCGCGCCACGCTCTTGCCAAGTCAGATCCAAGAGTCCCTGGCAGGCGCACGGAGGAAGACCTTGGCGCCCAGCGGATTAGAGGGGGCAGAAGGTGGAGTAACAACGCGGCATCAGAAACGAGCGACTGAGGAGTCTCACTATGGTCCTGACACCCCGGAGGTGAGAAACGAGTCGTTAGCGGAGGTTCTGTCTCTGACCAGGCCGGAGATGGGTTCAGACGAGCTCTCTGTAACTCATGCTTCTGTACACTGGGGTGGGAGGCGTTGCTTCTAGGTTTTATGGTCTCTGAATTGGGCTTCTCCGTTCTTCCAATAGGCCAAGAAGTCTGCCAGTTGCTTTCCACGGCCAATGACTCCCAAAGACAGACCAGAGACCCGCAGAATGTCCACCGCAGAAAGCAAAGCGGGTACCAGCCAGCAGGTGAGTGTACTGGACACGGCTGTGCGGGGCTACTTACTGTGACCTCCAGGTGCTGGGCCGTGGGCCTGGGAGGTGTGGGGTGCTGGGCCGTGGGTGTGGGGCGGTGGGCCTGGGAGGTTTGGAGCGGTGGGCCTGGGAGGTTTGGAGCGGTGGGCCTGGGAGATTTTTACTCGAGAAAATCAGTAATTTCAGCTTTCTGTTGTAAGAAAGTTAAATAGAAATATTTCCCCTGCCTAGTGGACTTACCCTTAGCCGCTTTCTTGGTGTGGTCACAGCAGATGTCACCGCGCCAGGCTGGGCTTTACATGACCTGGTCGCATCTGATGGGACCAATCAAACACCCGCTGCCGCTCACAGAGGGACCTCTCGGCCCCTACGCTTCCTTGTACTCTCCCCCAGTGCCTGTCGTGCAACCACTGCTGATCGGGCAGCCCCGGGGGCACCCCCACACCCCGCAGCGGCAGAGAAATGTAAATTAAATGGCTCCCACCTTCCCCGTGTACTCCACCCTGCAGCCACCGGAAAGGACCAAAGCAGTGATGGTCTGTTGATCTGATGTATCAGTCACCGATTTGTTTTTACATTTTTTAACATTTTTTACTTTACAAATGTTCTCTTCTCACCCCACCAGGCGAGCACAAGCCGGCGCCAGTCCATGGCTTTCACCATTCTGTCCACCCCTAAGAAGCTGGGGAGCAGTCTGCTCAAAAGGGGTCTTAACAAAAAGACAACTCCCAAAAATGTCCCCCAGGGACGGAAACAAAGCGGTAGCGCCGCCAGTTCACCGCATCTCTCGCTCCACAAGTCCCCTGGCAGGAAGTCCCCGAGAGGGCCCGCTGCAAAGTCCCCTAAGACGAGTAAGGTGAGTACTCCCAGTGACTTAAGTTGTGCCGTGCCCGTTGTCCTGTGTTACCTAGCGTACGGCGTGGTATACTGTGCCGCAGCTGGGTTACTGGGGTGTAACAGATGTGAGTCTTCTCTTGTGCAGGTATCACAAGAACTACATGTACAGGTAACAGCGGAGGGTTTATTTGTGGGTGCACGCGGTGGCTTGTGAATGGTTTGGGGTTCGGCTATAACTGGTTGAGAGAGTGCGCCGGCTTCTAGTGGATAAGCAGCGTGACCTGGGGCCTATTACCATGAACACCAGTACAATAATAAAGGCTGCCACGGTTTGCCAGTAATCAGCGGATGAGAAGAACCTGGCGTGTCAGCGGGCCTAGGAGATCCCAGATCCACCTGCTTGTTCATGAAGAGCCTTGGTGATGACACTGGCTCCTAAGTACAGGACGGGTTGTGCACTTACTGGCTGGCGTTCCTGTCACCAGCAGAACGCTGTGAAATCCAGGCAATCTCTACTTTATTAACAAATAAATAACAAGTGGCGCTTGACAATCAGAAAAGTAAAAAACATTTATTTATATAAAATATATCTGGGTTACAACAACCTCCCGGGAGTAAGAAACAATATTAAAAATGTCACAATGATATGAATATGCACTGCATTAAAACTTCATAATCAATTTATAGAACATGAATTATAAGTAATCTTATTCACATGTGACTATTTCTTAGTAACACCTGGAAGGTTTTAGACCATACTGGGTTCACTATGTGCACACAATAAATGTAAAATGTATAAAGCTGTAAAATGTTTAATCTAAACAAGAGTCACTCACGGCTGTATGTTTTGGAGGGATTGTATGCGTCACAAATCCATGGCAATATGCAGCTGGTACAAGAGAGAATGATTTGAAAATACAACCTCCGCTGGACAGGAGCCTATTCAGTCCTTGCTCCCTGGTGTCGTCCCGCCGTCCCGACAGAGACACACACCAGAGTCTCAGCGGATGCAACTGATGCCGCGCAGGGAGTCCCGACAAGCTGTCCCCGCTGATCCACACCACCTCCGGTACCTCCGCACTTTCAAGATGGAGGCTGTATGCTGATATTCCGGAGTATCTATATTGATTTATGTGGGTGTATTCGGCCAACAAACGGCCTGTCTTGAGTGAAACAGACACCCGGTGTGAACTCTATGCACCGGTCTGCGCCGGGCTGAGGGGAACGGCACCTGTAGCTTCTACCTCCCCGATTTGAGGTGGATGGCTGGGGCTGTAGGAATATAAGCTGTAGTGCAGGTATTCCTAATTGCGGTGATGGGAACCTGGCTCCTGTGCACGGTTTGGAAGTAATGCAGCAACAGGCAGTGTTGATCCTTGAGAAACAAAGTCCTGTATCCTTAACGCGTTTCAACGCCAACAGGGCGTCTTTTTTGAAAGGCAGGTAAAATACCTGCCTTTCGAAAAAGACGCCCTGTTGGCGTTGAAACGCGTTAAGGATACAGGACTTTGTTTCTCAAGGATCAACACTGCCTGTTGCTGCATTACTTCCAAACCGTGCACAGGAGCCAGGTTCCTATCACCGCAATTAGGAATACCTGCACTACAGCTTATATTCCTACAGCCCCAGCCATCCACCTCAAATCGGGGAGGTAGAAGCTACAGGTGCCGTTCCCCTCAGCCCGGCGCAGACCGGTGCATAGAGTTCACACCGGGTGTCTGTTTCACTCAAGACAGGCCGTTTGTTGGCCGAATACACCCACATAAATCAATATAGATACTCCGGAATATCAGCATACAGCCTCCATCTTGAAAGTGCGGAGGTACCGGAGGTGGTGTGGATCAGCGGGGACGGCTTGTCGGGACTCCCTGCGCGGCATCAGTTGCATCCGCTGAGACTCTGGTGTGTGTCTCTGTCGGGACGGCGGGACGACACCAGGGAGCAAGGACTGAATAGGCTCCTGTCCAGCGGAGGTTGTATTTTCAAATCATTCTCTCTTGTACCAGCTGCATATTGCCATGGATTTGTGACACATACAATCCCTCCAAAACATACAGCCGTGAGTGACTCTTGTTTAGATTAAACATTTTACAGCTTTATACATTTTACATTTATTGTGTGCACATAGTGAACCCAGTATGGTCTAAAACCTTCCAGGTGTTACTAAGAAATAGTCACATGTGAATAAGATTACTTATAATTCATGTTCTATAAATTGATTATGAAGTTTTAATGCAGTGCATATTCATATCATTGTGACATTTTTAATATTGTTTCTCTGACGTCCTAGTGGATGCTGGGACTCCGTCAGGACCATGGGGATTAGCGGCTCCGCAGGAGACAGGGCACAAAAATAAAAGCTTTAGGACTAGGTGGTGTGCACTGGCTCCTCCCCCTATGACCCTCCTCCAAGCCTCAGTTAGGTTTTTGTGCCCGTCCGAGCAGGGTGCAATCTAGGTGGCTCTCCTAAAGAGCTGCTTAGAAAAAGTTATTAGGTTTTTTATTTTCAGTGAGTCCTGCTGGCAACAGGCTCACTGCAACGAGGGACTTAGGGGAGAAGAAGTGAACTCACCTGCGTGCAGGATGGATTGGCTTCTTAGGCTACTGGACACCATTAGCTCCAGAGGGATCGAACACAGGCCCAGCCATGGAGTCCGGTCCCGGAGCCGCGCCGCCGACCCCCTTGCAGATGCCGAAAAGTGAAGAGGTCCAGAAACCGGCGGCAGAAGACTTTTCAGTCTTCATGAGGTAGCGCACAGCACTGCAGCTGTGCGCCATTGTTGTCAGCACACTTCACACCAGCGGTCACTGAGGGTGCAGGGCGCTGGGGGGGGGGCGCCCTGGGCAGCAATGATAATACCTTGTTCTGGCTAAAAATACATCACATATAGCCCCTGGGGCTATATGGATGTATTTAACCCCTGCCAGGTCTCACAAACACCGGGAGAAGAGCCCGCCGAAATAGGGGGCGGGGCCTATCTCCTCAGCACACAGCGCCATTTTCCTGCACAGCTCCGCTGCGAGGAAGGCTCCCAGGACTCTCCCCTGCACTGCACTACAGAAACAGGGTAAAAAAACAGAGAGGGGGGGCACTTTTTTGGCGATATTGATATATTAAGCTGCTATAAAGGAAACAACACTTCTGTAGGGTTGTTCCTATATATTTATAGCGCTTGGGTGTGTGCTGGCAAACTCTCCCTCTGTCTCCCCAAAGGGCTAGTGGGGTCCTGTCTTCGATAAGAGCATTCCCTGTGTGTCTGCTGTGTGTCGGTACGTGTGTGTCGACATGTATGAGGACGATGCTGGTGTGGAGGCGGAGCAATTGCCGGTAATGGTGATGTCACCCCCTAGGGAGTCGACACCGGAATGGATGGCTTTGTTTATGGAATTACGTGATAATGTCAGCACGTTACAAAAATCAGTTGACGACATGAGACGGCCGGCAAACCAGTTAGTACCTGTCCAGGCGTCTCAGACACCGTCAGGGGCTGTAAAACGCCCTTTACCTCAGTCGGTCGACACAGACCCAGACACCGAATCTAGTGTCGACGGTGAAGAAACAAACGTATTTTCCAGTAGGGCCACACGTTATATGATCACGGCAATGAAGGAGGCTTTGCATATCTCTGATACTGCAAGTACCACAGAAAGGGGTATTATGTGGGGTCTGAAAAAACTACCTGTAGTTTTTCCTGAATCAGAGGAATTGAATGAAGTGTGTGATGAAGCGTGGGTTAACCCCGATAGAAAACTGCTAATTTCAAAGAAGTTATTGGCATTATATCCTTTCCCGCCAGAGGTTAGGGCGCGCTGGGAAACACCCCCTAGGGTGGATAAGGCACTCACACGCTTATCAAAACAAGTGGCGTTACCGTCTCCTGAAACGGCCGCCCTCATGGATCCAGCTGATAGGAGGCTGGAAACTACCCTGAAAAGTATATACACACATACTGGTGTTATACTGCGACCAGCCATCGCCTCTGCATGGATGTGCAGTGCTGGGGTGGTTTGGTCGGATTCCCTGACTGAAAATATTGATACCCTGGATAGGGACAGTATTTTATTGACTTTAGAGCAATTAAAGGATGCTTTTCTTTATATGCGAGATGCTCAGAGGGATATTTGCACTCTGGCATCGAGAGTAAGTGCGATGTCCATATCTGCCAGAAGAAGTTTATGGACGCGACAGTGGTCAGGTGATGCGGATTCCAAGCGGCATATGGAAGTATTGCCGTATAAAGGGGAGGAATTATTTGGGGTCGGTCTATCGGATTTGGTGGCCACGGCAACAGCCGGGAAATCCACCTTTTTACCTCAGGTCCCCTCCCAACAGAAAAAGACACCGTCTTTTTAGCCGCAGTCCTTTCGTTCCTATAAGAACAAGCGGGCAAAAGGACAGTCATATCTGCCCCGAGGCAAAGGAAAGGGTAAGAGAGTGCACCAAGCAGCTCCCTCCCAGGAGCAGAAGCCCTCCCCGGCTTCTGCAAAGCCCTCAGCATGACGTTGGGGGCTTTACAAGCGGACTCAGGGGCGGTGGGGGGTCGACTCAAGAATTTCAGCGCACAGTGGGCTCACTCACAGGTGGACCCCTGGATCCTGCAGGTAGTATCTCAGGGTTACAGGTTGGAATTCGAGAAGTCTCCCCCTCGCCGGTTCCTAAAGTCTGCTCTGCCAACGTCTCCCTCAGACAGGGCGACGGTATTGGAAGCCATTCACAAGCTGTATTCTCAGCAGGTGATAGTCAAGGTACCCCTCCTACAACAGGGAAAGGGGTATTATTCCACACTATTTGTGGTACCGAAGCCGGATGGCTCGGTAAGACCTATTCTAAATCTGAAATCTTTGAACCTGTACATACAAAAATTCAAGTTCAAGATGGAGTCACTCAGAGCAGTGATAGCGAATCTGGAAGAAGGGGACTTTATGGTGTCCCTGGACATCAAGGATGCTTACCTGCATGTCCCAATTTGCCCTTCACATCAAGGGTACCTCAGGTTCGTGGTGCAAAACTGTCATTATCAGTTTCAGACGCTGCCGTTTGGATTGTCCACGGCACCTCGGGTCTTTACCAAGGTAATGGCCGAAATGATGTTTCTTCTGCGAAGAAAAGGCGTATTAATTATCCCTTACTTGGACGATCTCCTGATAAGGGCAAGGTCCAGAGAACAGCTGGGGGACGTAGTAGCACTAACCCAAGTAGTGCTGCAACAGCACGGGTGGATTCTGAATTTTCCAAAATCTCAATTGACCCCGACGACACGTCTGCTGTTCCTGGGAATGATTCTGGACACGGTTCAGAAAAAGGTGTTTCTTCCGGAGGAGAAAGCCAGGGATTTATCCGAACTTGTCAGGAACCTCCTAAAACCAGGAAAAGTGTCTGTGCATCAATGCACAAGAGTCCTGGGAAAAATGGTGGCTTCTTACGAAGCGATTCCATTCGGCAGATTCCACGCACGAACTTTTCAGTGGGATCTGCTGGACAAATGGTCCGGATCGCATCTGCAGATGCATCAGCGGATAACTTTGTCTCCACGGACAAGGGTGTCTCTTCTGTGGTGGTTGCAGAGTGCTCATCTGTTAGAGGGCCGCAGATTCGGCATACAGGACTGGGTCCTGGTGACCACGGATGCCAGTCTGAGAGGCTGGGGAGCGGTCACACAGGGAAGAAACTTCCAGGGAGTGTGGTCAAGCCTGGAGATGTCTCTTCACATAAATATACTGGAGCTAAGAGCGATTTACAATGCTCTAAGCCTGGCAAAACCCCTGCTTCAGGGTCAGCCGGTGTTGATCCAGTCGGACAACATCACGGCAGTCGCCCACGTAAACAGACAGGGCGGCACAAGAAGCAGGAGGGCAATGGCAGAAGCTGCAAGGATTCTTCGCTGGGCGGAAGATCATGTGATAGCACTGTCAGCAGTGTTCATTCCGGGAGTGGACAACTGGGAAGCGGACTTCCTCAGCAGACACGATCTACACCCGGGAGAGTGGGGACTTCATCCAGAAGTCTTCCACATGATTGTGAACCGTTGGGAAAAACCAAAGGTGGATATGATGGCGTCCCGCCTCAACAAAAAACTGGACAGGTATTGCGCCAGGTCAAGAGACCCTCAGGCAATAGCTGTGGACGCTCTGGTAACACCGTGGGTGTACCAGTCAGTGTATGTGTTTCCTCCTCTGCCTCTCATACCAAAAGTACTGAGAATTATACGGCAAAGGGGAGTAAGAACGATACTCGTGGCTCCGGATTGGCCAAGAAGAACTTGGTACCCGGAACTTCAGGAGATGCTCACGGAAGATCCGTGGCCTCTACCTCTAAGACGGGACCTGCTTCAGCAGGGACCGTGTCTATTCCAAGACTTACCGCGGCTGCGTTTGACGGCATGGCGGTTGAACGCCGAATTCTAAGGGAAAAAGGCATTCCGGAAGAGGTCATCCCTACCCTGGTAAAAGCCAGGAAGGAGGTGACTGCACAACATTATCACCGCATTTGGAGAAAATATGTTGCGTGGTGTGAGGCCAGGAAGGCCCCGACGGAGGAATTTCAACTGGGTCGATTCCTACATTTCCTGCAAACAGGATTGTCTATGGGCCTCAAATTAGGGTCCATTAAGGTTCAAATGTCGTCCCTGTCGATTTTCTTCCAGAAAGAATTGGCTTCAGTTCCTGAAGTCCAGACTTTTGTAAAAGGAGTACTACATATACAGCCCCCGGTTGTGCCCCCAGTGGCTCCGTGGGATCTTAATGTAGTTTTGGATTTTCTCAAATCCCATTGGTTTGAGCCACTCAAATCGGTGGATTTGAAATATCTTACGTGGAAAGTAACCATGCTACTGGCCCTGGCTTCAGCCAGGAGAGTGTCAGAATTGGCGGCTTTATCGTATAAAAGCCCATATCTGATTTTCCATTCGGACAGGGCAGAACTGCGGACGCGTCCTCAGTTTTCTGCCTAAGGTGGTTTCAGCGTTTCACCTGAACCAGCCTATTGTGGTGCCTGCGGCTACTAACGATTTGGAGGATTCCAAGTTGCTGGACGTTGTCAGGGCATTGAAAATATATGTTTCAAGGACGGCTGGAGTCAGAAAATCTGACTCGCTGTTTATACTGTATGCACCCAACAAGCTGGGTGCTCCTGCTTCTAAGCAGACGATTGCTCGTTGGATTTGTAGCACAATTCAACTTGCACATTCTGTGGCAGGCCTGCCACAGCCTAAGTCTATCAAGGCCCATTCCACAAGGAAGGTGGGCTCATCTTGGGCGGCTGCCCGAGGGGTCTCGGCATTACAACTCTGCCGAGCAGCTACGTGGTCGGGGGAGAACACGTTTGTAAAATTCTACAAATTTGATACCCTGGCTAAAGAGGACCTGGAGTTCTCTCATTCGGTGCTGCAGAGTCATCCGCACTCTCCCGCCCGTTTGGGAGCTTTGGTATAATCCCCATGGTCCTGACGGAGTCCCAGCATCCACTAGGACGTCAGAGAAAATAAGATTTTACTTACCGATAAATCTATTTCTCGTAGTCCGTAGTGGATGCTGGGCGCCCATCCCAAGTGCGGATTGTCTGCAATACTTGTACATAGTTATTGTTACAAAAAAATCGGGTTGTTATTGTTGTGAGCCGTCTGTTCAGAGGCTCTTACGTTTGTCATACTGTTAACTGGGTTCAGATCACAAGTTGTACGGTGTGATTGGTGTGGCTGGTATGAGTCTTACCCGGGATTCAAAATCCTTCCTTATTGTGTACGCTCGTCCGGGCACAGTATCCTAACTGAGGCTTGGAGGAGGGTCATAGGGGGAGGAGCCAGTGCACACCACCTAGTCCTAAAGCTTTTATTTTTGTGCCCTGTCTCCTGCGGAGCCGCTAATCCCCATGGTCCTGACGGAGTCCCAGCATCCACTACGGACTACGAGAAATAGATTTATCGGTAAGTAAAATCTTATTTTCTTACTCCCGGGAGGTTGTTGTAACCCAGATATATTTTATATAAATAAATGTTTTTTACTTTTCTGATTGTCAAGCGCCACTTGTTATTTATTTGTTAGTTTTGTTTTAAGGGACTGGCAATTCCCTTCAACAGGAGGCTGCTGACAATCACAGTGCAGTGCTATTCACCTGAGCGCATAGTTTTTTCTTTCTTCTTAAATCTCTACTTTATTATCTGTTTTTGGCCTTCACTTTGGAAACCAGCTGCACTTCCCTCGACATCTCCACCGGTAGCTGGAGGATCTAGGTGTCTGCTTATATGGGGTTATGCCTGGATGGATCTTATTCCAAGTGTAGATTAAAAGGGGCGACGTATTGCTAAACAATATGTACTGGCAGAGTGTGGTCCATCTCCTCCTCATTGCGGCCACTCCATTCCTGGCTCTCGGGTCTGTCTCTTACATTTCAAATCCACAACATAGTCTGTTCCCTAATCCACGCCTTCTAATTATACGACACAGGTAACGGGTGTTACTGGTTTTCTGATCATTGGGTTCCTTGTGATCTAGCGCTTCTATATTCTGTTCTGTGTGTTTCACCTAATAACTTTTTGTTTTTTGTTTTTTCTCTTTTGATTTACATTTCAGTTTTTTGAGCGCAAACAGAGCCGGAACAAATAACAGGACAGTGCTTGGAAGGGTGCAGCTTTAATCTATGGACATCCGTGGGGCGGACGTGGGTTTGAATTGCTTTGCTGTCACCATATCTGCAAATTACAATATGTAAATGCTTTGTGCATGTGGACTTGTGCATAGCGGTCCAGGATGAGGATCTGTAAAAGTGGCTTCTGGTCGGTGATGACTTTAATGAAACCTCTGCGACGAGACAGTAATTGTGGACTCTGTTAATGATGGAACGGTCAGAGGTGGCTCTTCCAGGAATCCTGCGATCACCGCGTGCATCTCCCACTGCCTGTGATGTGTAATTCGCCAGGCGATGTTATGTTTGCCAGATACTAAGCTAACTCTTCTTAGTGCCTTATTGCTGTGGCTCTGTAATTTAGCTTATTTTATTTTCTTTCCCCTTTCTATTTATTAAACCTTAATCATTTGCCTGGCAGGTTCCTCCCAGTGTCCTTATATAACCGTACGGCATTTCCGTCTGCCTCTGTGTGCTAAATAGGTGAGAGCTGGGTCGTTTTTCCCAGTGGGTTGTCATTGTCACCAATTCCCCAGTGCTTACGCCTCTGTTCCGGCCAGGTGAACCAGCGACTGTCCAGGCTTTACATTGGGGTAAACTGTTCTGTACACAAGTCCTGAAGCCTGGCTTGTGCTATTGACACCATATATTGTGGCTTGTGTTATAACAAGCCTACGTAACGATGGTCTTTAGCTGACCTCACGGCGCTCTCCTGTGTGTGTCAGTCGGCTCCCACCCATTCTTCTACCCAGTAAAGTCACAATCGCACTCCAACAAAAAAGCGCAAACGCCAAATAAAGGCCTTTTGCGCCACGAGACGCAGCCTTTTTTCCGCGCTGCGTCACCTAGGTTTCCGCTGTGTATTGCTGGCCCATGGTTAGCCATTCCTGCTCGCTTCCACGTAATACGGGATGTTACAGGCCCTGTGAGCGCTGACTGTTCCAATCCACGCCACCTGCACACACGGACGTCTCGATGTAGTGTGTTTGGCACCTGTATCGGTCAATAGGATTTGATGCCTTTTTAAAAGTTCTTTTAAAACAAACAGAATATTTTCTATCACTGTATATATATCTCTTCACATGTTTCATTGGATGTTGCATTTTAGATTTTCTTTAAACCATTTCACAAATGTTTGCATGGCGTGACTATCGCTCACTAATGTACATACACAGAATGTGTCACCCAGTACGATATTTAATGTACGAGTCCGTCCTCCTATATACCATGTACACTCACACGCAGTGCTTTTTCTCTAGTCGGATCGTCTTCTGTTTGAGAAATCGCCTGGAGTCTCTGGGAGGTCTAAATGGACCCTCGCCCGTGTAATTACCTTGGGGTCCAGCGAGTGTGACCCGGTGTTATTTTCTTTAGTGATTTCCTTTAAGATGCAGTCGGAACCTTTGGGACTAGTTGTTGCCTGCTGAAGTGTTGCGGCCGATCAGATCATGTGTACCAGGAGATAGAAATGTGCCACGCTGTTTCACCTCGATTTGCACTAAGGGACCGCCATGGTTATGAAGTAAAGATATAAAATTAGTTGCACAGCTTAAATCGGTTTTACTATTGACATTTGTGTCTAGAAGGCGGCATTTCCGTTACCCCAGTGGGCCGGAACACCCCATTTAGTGCGGTGGGGATGAAGGATAATTATTTCTGTTTGTCTGGAGGGGACTTTTCAACCTCGCCATTGGGAAACTCCTTAAAACTGCATTTGATCTTCGGTTTCCTTTTAAATTGCATGGTGGCGGCCGCACTTATCAATAGTGTCCCATATCTCTGACCTTGCTCTCCATATGTTACTTTTTTTTTTTTTTCAAGCAACTTTACGCCTACATAAACAGGTGCAGGCTGGACACAGGGTCTGGTGTGTGTCCCCTCCTAGTGGTATACCGCATCTTGTAGATGCTGAGCAGGTTCTAGGTGCGCGGCGGAGGTCAGTCCCACCCCGGAGACTCTGCGATTTGGTTGTATGATGACAGCTCGTGTGTGTCTTTCTTCTTCTATCTCCGTAATCTTTTGCCTGAAGTGTAGATTTAGAGAGAGAAATTTTTTAGTTGTTTTTTTTATTATTAATGCTCCTTTTAAAACCAGGCCTCATTGCTTTGTACCATTGTGAAAGTAAAGTGACGCACATACAGGGGAATGTAATAGAGATTCGTCCTCTCTCTGCTGAAGCTATGCTGAGAGTTGTTGTCCATCTTGGTGTAATCTCTGGGATTAGTTGTGTCTTCTCTTTCTGTAAATAAAGTTATCCACTCATTTCCTCTGGCCTGTGTTCTTATTGCGAGTGTCTGCGGGTGATCAACTTCCACAGTTATAGGGGTACCGGGCCGTTGTTTTGTTCCTCCCTGGAACTGGATGCATAAACCCACACTGGCTGCACGTTTGGCGAGAGGAAGAAGGTAGGCAGATTACAGCAGGTGCCACGTTCCCTGCTAGTGGGAGGAAAACTGGTGTGAGGGGCAGATTACAGCCGGTGCCACGTTCCCTGCTAGTGGGAGGAAAACTGGTGTGAGGGGCAGATTACAGCCGGTGCTGTGCTTCCTGCTAGTGGGAGGAAAACTGGGGTGAGGGGCAGATTACAGCCGGTGCCATGCTTCCTGCTAGTGAGAGGAATGCTGGGGTGGGTGGCAGATTACAGCCGGTGCCACGCTTCCTGCTAGTGGGAGGAATGCTGGGGTGAGGGGCAGATTACAGCCGGTGCCACGTTCCCTGCTAGTGGGAGGAAAACTGGGGTGAGGGGCAGATTACAGCCGATGCCGTGCTTCCTGCTAGTGAGAGGAATGCTGGGGTGGGTGGCATATTACAGCCGGTGCCACGCTTCCTGCTAGTGGGAGGAATGCTGGGGTGGGGGGCAGATTACAGCCGGTGCCATGTTCCCTGCTAGTGGGAGGAAAACTGGGGTGGGGGCAGATTACAGCCGGTGCCACGCTTCCTGCTAGTGGGAGGAATGCTGGGGTGGGTGGCAGATTACAGCCGGTGCCACGCTTCCTGCTAGTGGGAGGAATGCTGGGGTGAGGGGCAGATTACAGCCGGTGCCACGTTCCCTGCTAGTGGGAGGAAAACGGGTGAGGGGCAGATTACAGCCGATGCCGTGCTTCCTGCTAGTGAGAGGAATGCTGGGGTGGGGGGCAGATTACAGCCGGTGCCACGCTTCCTGCTAGTGGGAGGAATGCTGGGGTGAGGGGCAGATTACAGCCGGTGCCACGTTCCCTGCTAGTTGGAGGAAAACAGGGGTGAGGGGCAGATTACAGCCGATGCCGTGCTTCCTGCTAGTGGGAGGAATGCTGGGGTGGGGGGCAGATTACAGCCGGTGCCCTGCTTCCTGCTAGTGGGAGGAATGCTGGGGTGGGGGGCAGATTACAGCCGGTGCCGTGCTTCCTGCTAGTGGGAGGAATGCTGGGGTGGGGGGCAGATTACAGCCGGTGCCGTGCTTCCTGCTAGTGGGAGGAAAACTGGGGTGAGGGGCAGATTACAGCCGGTGTCGTGCTTCCTGCTAGTGAGAGGAATGCTGGGGTGGGTGGCAGATTACAGCCGGTGCCACGCTTCCTGCTAGTGGGAGGAATGCTGGGGTGAGGGGCAGATTACAGCCGGTGCCATGTTCCCTGCTAGTGGGAGGAAAACTGGGGTGGGGGGCAGATTACAGCCGGTGCCACGCTTCCTGCTAGTGGGAGGAATGCTGGGGTGGGTGGCAGATTACAGCCGGTGCCACGCTTCCTGCTAGTGGGAGGAATGCTGGGGTGAAGGGCAGATTACAGCCGGTGCCACGTTCCCTGCTGGTGGGAGGAAAACTGGGGTGAGGGGCAGATTACAGCCGATGCCGTGCTTCCTGCTAGTGAGAAGAATGCTGGGGTGGGTGGCATATTACAGCCGGTGCCATGCTTCCTGCTATTGGGAGGAATGCTGGGGTGGGGGGCAGATTACAGCCGGTGCCGTGCTTCCTGCTAGTGGGAGGAATGCTGGGGTGGGGGGCAGATTACAGCCGGTGCCGTGCTTCCTGCTAGTGGGAGGAATGCTGGGGTGGGGGGCAGATTACAGCCGGTGCCGTGCTTCCTGCTAGTGGGAGGAATGCTGGGGTGGGGGGCAGATTACAGCCGGTGCCACGTTCCCTGCTAGTGGGAGGAATGCTGGGGTGGGGGGCAGATTACAGCCGGTGCCACGCTTCCTGCTAGTGAGAGGAATGCTGGGGGGGGGGGGGGTGGCAGATTACAGCCAGTGCCACGCTTCCTGTTAGTGGGAGGAATGCTGGGGTGGGGGCAGATTACAGCCGGTGCCACGCTTCCTGCTAGTGGGAGGAAAACTGGTGTGAGGGGCAGATTACAGCCGGTGCCACGTTCCCTGCTAGTGGGAGGAAAACTGGGGTGAGGGGCAGATTACAGCCGGTGCCGTGCTTCCTGCTAGTGAGAGGAATGCTGGGGTGGGTGGCAGATAACAGCCGGTGCCACGCTTCCTGCTAGTGGGAGGAATGCTGGGGTGAGGGGCAGATTACAGACTGTGCCACGCTTCCTGCTAGTGGGAGGAATGCTGGGGTGAGGGGCAGATTACAGCCGGTGCCACGTACCCTGCTAGTGAGAGGAATGCTGGGGTGGGTGGCATATTACAGCCGGTGCCATGCTTCCTGCTAGTGGGAGGAATGCTGGGGTGGGGGGCAGATTACAGCCAGTGCCCTGCTTCCTGCTAGTGGGAGGAATGCTGGGGTGGGGGGCAGATTACAGCCGGTGCCGTGCTTCCTGCTAGTGGGAGGAATGCTGGGGTGGGGGGCAGATTACAGCCGGTGCCGTGCTTCCTGCTAGTGGGAGGAATGCTGGGGTGTGGGGCAGATTACAGCCGGTGCCACGTTCCCTGCTAGTGGGAGGAAAACTGGGGTTGGGGGCAGATTACAGCCGGTGCCACGCTTCCTGCTAGTGGGAGGAATGCTGGGGTGGGTGGCAGATTACAGCCGGTGCCACGCTTCCTGCTAGTGGGAGGAATGCTGGGGTGAGGGGCAGATTACAGACTGTGCCACGCTTCCTGCTAGTGGGAGGAATGCTGGGGTGAGGGGCAGATTACAGCCGGTGCCACGTACCCTGCTAGTGAGAGGAATGCTGGGGTGGGTGGCATATTACAGCCGGTGCCATGCTTCCTGCTAGTGGGAGGAATGCTGGGGTGGGGGGCAGATTACAGCCAGTGCCGTGCTTCCTGCTAGTGGGAGGAATGCTGGGGTGGGGGGCAGATTACAGCCGGTGCCGTGCTTCCTGCTAGTGGGAGGAATGCTGGGGTGGGGGGCAGATTACAGCCGGTGCCGTGCTTCCTGCTAGTGGGAGGAATGCTGGGGTGTGGGGCAGATTACAGCCGGTGCCACGTTCCCTGCTAGTGGGAGGAATGCTGGGGTGGGTGGCAGATTACAGCCGGTGCCACGCTTCCTGCTAGTGAGAGGAATGCTGGGGTGGGTGGCAGATTACAGTCAGTGCCACGCTTCCTGTTAGTGGGAGGAATGCTGGGGTGGGGGCAGATTACAGCCGGTGCCACGCTTCCTGCTAGTGGGAGGAAAACTGGGGTGGGGGGCAGATTACAGCCGGTGCCACGTTCCCTGCTAGTGGGAGGAAAACTGGTGTGAGGGGCAGATTACAGCCGGTGCCACGTTCCCTGCTAGTGGGAGGAAAACTGGGGTGAGGGGCAGATTACAGCCGGTGCCACGCTTCCTGCTAGTGGGAGGAATGCTGGGGTGGGGGGCAGATTACAGCCGGTGCCACGCTTCCTGCTAGTGGGAGGAATGCTGGGGTGGGGGGCAGATTACAGCCGGTGCCGTGCTTCCTGCTAGTGAGAGGAATGCTGGGGTGGGTGGC
Source organism: Pseudophryne corroboree (assembly GCF_028390025.1). Taxonomy (NCBI): domain Eukaryota; kingdom Metazoa; phylum Chordata; class Amphibia; order Anura; family Myobatrachidae; genus Pseudophryne; species Pseudophryne corroboree. The sequence continues at coordinate 19,125,340 of NC_086445.1, read as the reverse complement.
AGATTACAGCCGGTACAACGCTTCCTGCTAGTGGGAGGAATGCTGGGGTGGGGGGCAGATTACAGCCGGTGCCACGTTCCCTGCTAGTGGGAGGAAAACTGGTGTGAGGGGCAGATTACAGCCGGTGCCACGTTCCCTGCTAGTGGGAGGAAAACTGGGGTGAGGGGCAGATTACAGCCGGTGCCACGCTTCCTGCTAGTGGGAGGAATGCTGGGGTGGGGGGCAGATTACAGCCGGTGCCACGCTTCCTGCTAGTGGGAGGAATGCTGGGGTGGGGGGCAGATTACAGCCGGTGCCGTGCTTCCTGCTAGTGAGAGGAATGCTGGGGTGGGTGGCAGATTACAGCCGGTACAACGCTTCCTGCTAGTGGGAGGAATGCTGGGGTGGGGGGCAGATTACAGCCGGTGCCACGTTCCCTGCTAGTGGGAGGAAAACTGGTGTGGGGGGCAGATTACAGCCGGTGCCACGTTCCCTGCTAGTGGGAGGAAAACTGGGGTGAGGGGCAGATTACAGCCGGTGCCACGTTCCCTGCTAGTGGGAGGAAAACTGGGGTGAGGGGCAGATTACAGCCGGTGCCGTGCTTCCTGCTAGTGAGAGGAATGCTGGGGTGGGGGGCATATTACAGCCGGTGATACGCTTCCTGCTAGTGGGATGTAAATTGGGGGTGGGGGCAGATTACACCCCCTGCCATGCTCGGTTTGCTGCCACTGTTTGTTAATATTGCAGGTGGTGTTAATGCGCCCCCTGGTGACAGATGCAGGTATATACAGCCAAGCGTGGGTTCTTGGCTCATCAGACAACGAAAGAGGTGGGATAAGGCAAACACCAATTTCTCATACGTCCTAGAGGATGCTGGTCAAGAACCATGGGGTATAGACGGGATCCGCAGGAGACATGGGCACTTTAAGACTTTAAATGGGTGTGAACTGGCTCGTTCCACTATGCCCCTCCTCCAGACTCCAGTTAGATTCTGTGCCCAGTGAGACTGGATGCACACTGAGAGGCTCTCCAGAGTTTCTCTTAAAAAAAGACTTTTGTTAGGTTTATTATTTTCAGGGAGCACTGCTGGCAACAGGCTCCCTTCATCGTGGGACTGAGGGGAGAGAGAAGTCAGACCTACTTCTGTGAGACTGATGGGCCCTGTTTCTTAGGCTACTGGACACCATTAGCTCCAGAGGGTCTGATCGCTAGGTACGCCTAGATGCTCGTTCCCGGAACCACGCCGTCACCCCCCTTACAGAGCCAGAAGAAAGAAGCCGGGTGAGTAAAAGAAGACTTCAGTGACGGCAGAAGACTTCAGTGTTGAGGTACCACGCAGCGGTCGCGCTGCGCGCCATGCTCCCAAACACACAGCGGCACTGACAGGGTGCAGGGGGCGGGGGGGGGGGGGGGGTGCCCTGGGCAGCATGAATACTGAAGTTTTGACTGGCAAATGAGTATATTAAAAGTGCCTAGGCACTAAATATAGACCCCGCGCCAGTATAATTATGTAGATTTGAGAGGGACTGAAGCGCGCCGGTAAGGGGGCGTGGCTTGGCCCTCACATCTCTGACCAGCGCCATTTTCTCTCCACAGAAGCTGCAGAGATGCTGGCCCTGACCTCCACACTGCTGTTTAAGTAACGGGGGGGGGGGGGCGCACAGTACATTTGGTGCTATTATCTTTATTATAAAAGCGCTAGCAGGTCTGAGGCATTGTATATAAAGTTTCAGTACCGGGATAGGCGCTGGGTTGTGAGCTGGCAGACTCCCTTTGTCTGTCTAACAGGCTTTGCTGTGGGTCTGTCCCCTATAGCCCCAGTGTGATTGTAGGTGTCGGTACATGTGTGTCGACATGTCTGAGGCTGAGTGCTCTTCCCAGGAGGAAGCCGGAGTGGGGACATAAAAAGCGGTGGGAGTGACCCTGTCGGCACCGCCAACTGCTGAGTGGGTAAATATGTGGAGTGTTTTGAATGCAAATGTGGCTCGGTTGACTAAGAGATTAGATAAATCAGAGTCTAAAAACCAGACATGGAGGAAATCCATGGAAGATGCATTGTCACAAGCTCAGACCCCTTCGGGGTCACAGAAACGTGCATTTACCCAGATTACAGATACCAACACGGACTCTGATTCCAGTGTCGACTATAGTGATGCCAGGTTGAATCCTAAACTGAGAGCATTCAGTACATGGTTGTGGCGATAAAAGACGTATTACATATCACTGGGGACCCTGCTGTTCCTGATACTAGGGTCTGTATGTTTAAAGGAAAGAAACCTGAGTTAACGTTTCCTCCCTCTCATGAACTGAACGCTCTTTTTGAAAAGGCTTCGGAGAATCCTGACAAGAAGATACAGGTTCCCAAAAGAATTCCAGTGGCATATCCGTTCCCCTTGGGGGACAGGGAAAAGTGTGAGTCAACCCCCACAGTGGATAAAGCTCTATCGCGTCTGTCCAAGAAGGTGGCGCTTCCGTCTCCTGACACGGCAGCCCTAAAGGATCCTGCGGATCGTAAGCAGGAAAATACACAAAAATCCATTTATGTCACTACAGGGTCGCTACTCAGGCCTGCCGTTGCTTCGGCATGGGTGAGTAGCGCTATAGAAAAGTGTGCAGATAACTTGTCATCTGAGCTAGATACCCTGGACAGGGATAACGTGCTTTTGACTCTGGGTCACATCAGGGACGTATTTAAAAGAAGCTGTGAGGGATATTGGCCTTTTGGGATCAAGGGCCAATGCCATGGCAGTCTCAGCTAGAAGAGCGTTGTGGATTCATCAATGGAATGCTGATGCTGACTCTAAGAAGTCGATGGAGTCTTTACCGTTTAACGGTAGTGTCTTGTTTGGTGACTGCCTCATTGACCTGGTATCTGCGGCTGCCGCGGGTAAGTCGTCATTTTTACCTTATGTTCCTGCACAACAGAAGAAAACGCCCCACTATCGGATGCTGTCCTTTCTGCCCAATAAATTCAAAAAAGGACGAGGTACTCCTTCCTTGCTGCGAGAGGAAAGAGAAAAAGGTCACGGGCTGTGGCAAGTTCCCAAGAGCAAAAGTCCTCTCCGGCTTCTACCAAATCCACCGCATGACGCTGGGGCTCCTCTGCGGGAGTCCGCATCGGTGGGGGCACGTCTCAAACTCTTCAGTCAGGTCTGGGTACACTCGGACCTGGATCCTTGGATATTGGAAATAGTAACCCAAGGGTACAAATTGGAGTTTCTATTTCTCCTTCATCCACTAGGGGCCACTGGAGTGTAGTTACAATGGGGATATAGTAGGTAGTAATTGGGAGCTGGCACTTTAAAAATTCTCACACTGTGGCTAGCTCCTCCCCTACTATCTCCCCACCAAGCCAGTCTTAGTTTAGTGCCCGAGGTAGCTGGTTCACTTGGGTTTAGCTGAAGAAATTTTTATTTTTTCTTTATTATTTTATTTTTTCTAACTTACACAGACTGGCAGCTCTGCCACTGCCAGTCTGCACCGTGGGAGCTGCCGGCGGGGTCCCATCGCAGCTGCGTGCGGCTAGGGATGGGCCCCGGCTGAGGGAGACACTGAGCTCTCCTGAGTTGGCGGACACCGCTGCGTGCGGCGCGTGTCGCGGCCACTCCATCCAGCAGAAGATTCCGGCAGCTTGGCAGACGGTAAGTCTCAAAAGTGACCGGACACCGCTGCGTGCGGCGCGTGTCGGGGCCACTCCATCACAGAAGATTCCGGCCGGACACCGCTACGTGCGGCGCGTGTCGGGGTCGCTCTGTCGAGCAGAGTATAAGTCAACACCGCTGAGTGCGGCGCGTGTCGAGACATCTGGACAGCGGTGAGTACAGTCTCCCCCCCTCCAGACTGATATATGATGGATGTACACAGTTTTAGTGATTTAATTGTGCAAGGTGGTGGTTGAACCCCCCCCCTCATACTCCCCAGTCAGAGACAGGATGGCGGGTTTTCAGAGGCGCACTTATTATTTACACTGCCCGCTTATTTTTACAACTTCTGCGGGTTTCATTTGAACAGCACAGCCGGGGGGGGGGGGGGGGGGGGGGATATACGTTGACTGCACTCTCCGCTCCCCAGCCGCAGCATACAGGCGGCCGGGAGGGATACAAGGCGCTTCCCGCTCACTGCAGTTTTCAAACTTGGCGCCGAATCGGGGAGGGGGGCGGAGCTAACTCCCGCTCCGTACGGCGGCTCTGCGCTCACTCCAGACCGCTCCCCGGACAAGCACAAGCCCTCCGCTCCCCGGACCGCTGCAGCACAAGCCCTCCGCTCCCCGGACCGCGGCAGCACAAGCCCTCCGCTCCCCGGACCGCTGCAGCACAAGCCCTCCGCTCCCCGGACCGCTGCAGCACAAGTCCTCTGCTCCCCAGACCGCGGCAAGCTCCTTCCCTCTGGCTGTTCAAGGAGCATATTTTACTTTTAAAAGGTAGGAAGCTGATTCCCGCTTTACTCAATGGGCTCCCCTCCGGCGGATCGCAGCACTCATTGTCTCTCTGCATATGCTGGCTGCCATTCCTTCCTGCAAGGGAGTCATTTCAGAGAGGTTGTAGATCAGGAACCTGCTCTATTAAAGGAGCTGGTGCTCAGCTCATTAATGATTAAATAGGGTGCAAGTATTTATCTATATCTACCCTGCTATTTATATAAACTTTTAGATGCTATTTATATACCCTGTTAGAGGGTTCACATAGACAGCATTTATCTACTCTGTTGCGTTCACTGTGTGTATATGTGTGTGTATATGTGTGTGTGTATATATATATATATATATATATATATATACATTACCTGATATAGGGAATAAAACAATGGGACAGTGTGGCTCAGCACACTAATCCCCTAAACACCCAACTGTAGAGACCTGGGTTCAAGTACCACTTCAGACACCTTGCTACATAACATTTTCCCCCATCTTTTCTCGCAGGCTGGCCACCATTTTAGAAAGCCAGCGGAACCTCCGAGAAACATCTGGTGCACCTAAATTAGGACAGGGGGTTGCCTTACCTTTATTATTCCTTGGTGTCACTAGTTACTAATGCTATTGGTAATTTGGGGAATGTGTGTGGGCATCAGACAGATAGCGCTGCGACTCAGTACGCTAGTAACGGGTATCTGAACACCAGGGTTTCAATCTCGATTAAAAAAAAAAAAAAAAAAAACTTTAAGGGACTCCTGTCCTACAGTGCAGCGTTACTGGTTCAGGTCTCCGCTGCTCCAGAAAGTTTATTTGAATCGTATCGGTCACTACACGTTATAGTGCAGACCTTACATAGGGCGGTGTCTATTTAACCCACCTTTTTCTCTTTTCGTTTGTCTCACCTGGGATAGTCAAGGAATTCCCTCTTAGGTGGGAAGTGCGAGGTGAAGCCATCTGCTTAGCCCTCCACGCACCTGCGGGAGGCATCTGTTTGAACAGCTCAGATTATGCAGGTAATGTCACTGTTAACAGAGACCTTGTAAGTCATTTCCCTTCTCCAGGTTTCAAAAAGAACCTTGCTAACCTTCCATGGTACACGGATTGGCGGTGGAAAGGCCTCTCTGGAAGGAGGCGAGAGATGTCCAGGATACTGATGATGTCTGTTTTCGGTGGAGTCTGAACCAGTGTATCAGAATATCCAGGTATATTATACAGCAGTTCGTCTGATACAGCAGGTAAAGGAACTGCCAGGGACAATGTTAAAGTTGTGGCCGATGTGTTGACAATAATTATTTTTTAAGGCGGGCACGTCAGGTCCATCAGGGTTCCACGCCAATGACGAAATGACAGCGACTGGTCCATTTTCGGATGAGCTGGGCAGGCTCCGGTAGGCGGCCGACAGACACCCGAATACACAATATCAGGTATCAAACAATGTTTGTTTTCCTATTCTTTCCCCGCAGACGGCAGGAGATGGTATCAAAACCTCTCTAGGGTATACACCACAGTGTATCGCCGGTCCATCAAGCATATACGGCAGCGCGGTTCTACCGTGTCCGGAAAGGTAGGTTGGGAAACAATTGTCCTCTAGGTTACAGGATGTTTCGCATCAGGATCAATTGATACTTTGGTACAGGTCAGAATCACGATTCTGCTTTATGTTCTTTGGAGGTCTCCACGTCTGCAGATTCGGACCCTGCATCTTCGCTTGGGCTGTCTTAACCCGACGACCTCTGGGGCTGCGACAGTGACAGGTGAACATGAAATCCTACGGGGCAGATGGTTCTGGGGAAGGAACTTTCTGCAGGATTTCTTGAACCATTGGAGGTGAGTCCACTTTGCTTTCTCCTACTACTGCCCCAGCTCCAAGACAGACCTTTACTGGTCTTTCCTTTAGATTTTTCCGTGCCCTTTCAGGCTTTCGTCTCCACACGGGCGATATCTCCGTCGCCAAGGGTTTCTCAGGGTAAAAAGCTGAAGCAGAGGTTCAACATCCTTGGTCCAGTCTGATTTTATGTCATCCTATACACCCATTACACAGACTTTCCTACCACCTAGAGGGTCCCAGGGTAGGCGCAGGTCGATGGGAGAAGGCTTAGGCGGTTACAACCGTCTCAGGAGTCCCTCGGCATGGGTCGGCCGATTTACGATGACAAGAGAGTCATACTGCAGGCTGCGCTCCATAGGCTTCTAACCGCAAAGGGTGTTGATCCCTGTTTTTTCACTTATCATTTGAATCAGGACAGTTCTCAGGCCTTTGTTTTCTTTTCATGTTCCGAAGCCAGTTGGCTCGGACAGGCCTATTCTGGCCTTAGAATCCTTTTAGTCTGTGATTGCTAGTTTGAATAAGAAAGGGAGTTTTTACGTGTCCCTTGTCTTCAGAGATGCCTGTTTACTGATTCCCGTTGGACGGGCTTTTCTCAGATTCACATTACAGGATTCTCATTTTCTCTGACGTCCTAGTGGATGCTGGGACTCCGTCAGGACCATGGGGATTAGCGGCTCCACAGGAGACAGGGCACAAAAATAAAGCTTTAGGATCAGGTGGTGTGCACTGGCTCCTCCCCCTATGACCCTCCTCCAAGCCTCAGTTAGGTTTTTGTGCCCGTCCGAGCAGGGTGCAATCTAGGTGGCTCTCCTAAAGAGCTGCTTAGAAAAAGTTTTTAGGTTTTTTATTTTCAGTGAGTCCTGCTGGCAACAGGCTCACTGCATCGAGGGACTTAGGGGAGAGAAGTGAACTCACCTGCGTGCAGGATGGATTGGCTTCTTAGGCTACTGGACACCATTAGCTCCAGAGGGATCGAACACAGGCCCAGCCATGGAGTCCGGTCCCGGAGCCGCGCCGCCGACCCCCCTTGCAGATGCCGAAGATTGAAGAGGTCCAGAAACAGGCGGCAGAAGACTTTTCAGTCTTCATGAGGTAGCGCACAGCACTGCAGCTGTGCGCCATTGTTGTCAGCACACTTCACACAGCGGTCACTGAGGGTGCAGGGCGCTGGGGGGGGCGCCCTGGGCAGCAATGTATAATACCTTTCTTATGGCTAAAAATACATCACATATAGCCCTTGAGGCTATATGGATGTATTTAACCCCTGCCAGATCTCACAAACTCCGGGAGAAGAGCCCGCCGAAATAGGGGGCGGGGCTTATTCTCCTCAGCACACAGCGCCATTTTCCTGCTCAGCTCCGCTGTGAGGAAGGCTCCCAGGACTCTCCCCTGCACTGCACTACAGAAACAGGGTAAAACAGAGAGGGGGGGGCACTTTTTTTGGCGATATTACTATATTTAAGCTGCTATAAGGATACAACACTTATATAGGGTTGTTCCCATATATATTATAGCGCTTGGGTGTGTGCTGGCAAACTCTCCCTCTGTCTCCCCAAAGGGCTAGTGGGGTCCTGTCTTCAATAGAGCATTCCCTGTGTGTCTGCTGTGTGTCGGTACGTGTGTGTCGACATGTATGAGGACGATGTTGGTGTGGAGGCAGAGCAATTGCCGGTAATGGTGATGTCACCCCCAGGGAGTCGACACCGGAATGGATGGCTTTGTTTATGGAATTACGTGATAATGTCAGCACATTACAAAAATCAGTTGACAACATGAGACGGCCGGCAAACCAGTTAGTACCTGCCCAGGCGTCTCAGACACCGTCAGGGGCTGTAAAACGCCCTTTACCTCAGTCGGTCGACACAGACCCAGACACGGACACTGAATCTAGTGTCGACGGTGAAGAAACAAACGTATTTTCCAGTAGGGCCACACGTTATATGATCACGGCAATGAAGGAGGCTTTACATATCTCTGATACTGCAAGTACCACAAAAAGGGGTATTATGTGGGGTGTGAAAAAACTACCTGTAGTTTTTCCTGAATCAGAGGAATTGAATGATGTATGTGATGAAGCGTGGGTTAACCCAGATAGAAAAGTGCTAATTTCAAAAAAGTTATTGGCATTATACCCTTTCCCGCCAGAGGTTAGGGCGTGCTGGGAAACACCCCCTAGGGTGGATAAGGCGCTCACACGCTTATCAAAACAAGTGGCGTTACCGTCTCCTGATACGGCCGCCCACAAGGATCCAGCTGATAGGAGGCTGGAAACTACCCTAAAAAGTATATACACACATACTGGTGTTATACTGCGACCAGCCATCGCCTCAGCCTGGATGTGCAGTGCTGGGGTGGTCTGGTCGGATTCCCTGACTGAAAATATTGATACCCTGGATAGGGACAGTATTTTATTGACTTTAGAGCAATTAAAGGATGCTTTTCTTTATATGCGAGATGCTCAGAGGGATATTTGCACTCTGGCATCGAGAGTAAGTGCGATGTCCATATCTGCCAGAAGAAGTTTATGGACGCGACAGTGGTCAGGTGATGCGGATTCCAAACGGCATATGGAAGTATTGCCGTATAAAGGGGAGGAATTATTTGGCGTGGGTCTATCGGATCTGGTGGCCACGGCAACTGCCGGGAAATCCACCTTTTTACCTCAGACCCCCTCCCAACAGAAAAAGACACCGTCTTTTCAGCCGCAGTCCTTTCGGTCCTATAAGAACAAGCGGGCAAAAGGACAGTCATATCTGCCCCGAGGCAGAGGAAAGGGTAAGAGAGGGCAGCAAGCAGCTCCTTCCCAGGAACAGAAGCCCTCCCCGGGTTCTGCAAAGCCCTCAGCATGACGCTGGGGCTTTACAAGCGGACTCAGGAGCGGTGGGGGGTCGACTCAAGAATTTCAGCGCGCAGTGGGCTTGCTCACAGGTGGACCCCTGGATCCTGCAGGTAGTATCTCAGGGTTACAGGTTGGAATTCGAGAAGTCTCCCCCTCGCCGGTTCCTAAAGTCTGCTTTGCCAACGTCTCCCTCAGACAGGGCGACGGTATTGGAAGCCATTCACAAGCTGTTTTCTCAGCAGGTGATAGTCAAGGTACCCCTCCTACAACAGGGAAAGGGGTATTACTCCACGCTATTTGTGGTACCGAAGCCGGACGGCTCGGTAAGACCTATTCTAAATCTGAAATCTTTGAACCTGTACATACAAAAATTCAAGTTCAAGATGGAGTCACTCAGAGCAGTGATAGCGAATCTGGAAGAAGGGGACTTTATGGTGTCCCTGGACATCAAGGATGCTTACCTGCATGTCCCAATTTGCCCTTCACACCAAGGGTACCTCAGGTTCGTGGTGCAAAACTGTCATTATCAGTTTCAGACGCTGCCGTTTGGATTGTCCACGGCACCTCGGGTCTTTACCAAGGTAATGGCCGAGATGATGTTTCTTCTGCGAAGAAAAGGCGTATTAATTATCCCTTACTTGGACGATCTCCTGATAAGGGCAAGGTCCAGAGAACAGCTGGAAGACGTAGTAGCACTAACCCAAGTAGTGCTGCAACAGCACAGGTGGATTCTGAATTTTCCAAAATCTCAATTGAACCCGACGACACGTCTACTGTTCCTGGGAATGATTCTGGACACGGTTCAGAAAAAGGTGTTTCTTCCGGAGGAGAAAGCCAGGGAGTTATCCGAACTTGTCAGGAACCTCCTAAAACCAGGAAAAGTGTCTATGCATCAATGCACAAGAGTCCTGGGAAAGATGGTGGCTTCTTACGAAGCGATTCCATTCGGCAGATTCCACGCACGAACTTTTCAGTGGGATCTGCTGGACAAATGGTCCGGATCGCATCTGCAGATGCATCAGCGGATAACCTTATCGCCACGGACAAGGGTGTCTCTTCTGTGGTGGTTGCAGAGTGCTCATCTGTTAGAGGGCCGCAGATTCGGCATACAGGACTTGGTCCTGGTGACCACGGATGCCAGTCTGAGAGGCTGGGGAGCGGTCACACAGGGAAGAAACTTCCAGGGAGTATGGTCAAGCCTGGAGATGTCTCTTCACATAAATATACTGGAGCTAAGAGCGATTTACAATGCTCTAAGCCTGGCAAAACCCCTGCTTCAGGGTCAGCCGGTGTTGATCCAGTCGGACAACATCACGACAGTCGCCCACGTAAACAGACAGGGCGGCACAAGAAGCAGGAGAGCAATGGCAGAAGCTGCAAGGATTCTTCGCTGGGCGGAAGATCATGTGATAGCACTGTCAGCAGTGTTCATTCCGGGAGTGGACAACTGGGAAGCAGACTTCCTCAGCAGACACGATCTACACCCGGGAGAGTGGGGACTTCATCCAGATGTCTTCCACATGATTGTGAACCGTTGGGAAAAACCAAAGGTGGATATGATGGCGTTTCGCCTCAACAAAAAACTGGACAGGTATTGCGCCAGGTCAAGAGACCCTCAGGCAATAGCTGTGGACGCTCTGGTAACACCGTGGGTGTTCCAGTCAGTGTATGTGTTTCCTCCTCTGCCTCTCATACCAAAAGTACTGAGAATTATACGGCAAAGGGGAGTAAGAACGATACTCGTGGCTCCGGATTGGCCAAGAAGAACTTGGTACCCGGAACTTCAGGAGATGCTCACGGAAGATCCGTGGCCTCTACCTCTAAGACGGGACCTGCTTCAGCAGGGACCGTGTCTATTCCAAGACTTACCGCGGCTGCGTTTGACGGCATGGCGGTTGAACGCCGAATTCTAAGGGAAAAAGGCATTCTGGAAGAGGTCATTCCTACACTGGTAAAAGCCAGGAAGGAGGTGACTGCACAACATTATCACCGCATTTGGAGAAAATATGTTGCGTGGTGTGAGGCCAGGAAGGCCCCCAGGGAGGAATTTCAACTGGGTCGATTCCTACATTTCCTGCAAACAGGATTGTCTATGGGCCTCAAATTGGGGTCCATTAAGGTTCAAATTTCGGCCCTGTCGATTTTCTTCCAGAAAGAATTGGCTTCAGTTCCTGAAGTCCAGACTTTTGTAAAAGGAGTACTACATATACAGCCCCCGGTTGTGCCCCCAGTGGCTCCGTGGGACCTTAATGTAGTTTTGGATTTTCTCAAATCCCATTGGTTTGAGCCACTCAAATTGGTGGATTTGAAATATCTTACGTGGAAAGTAACCATGCTACTGGCCCTGGCTTCAGCCAGGAGAGTATCAGAATTGGCGGCTTTATCGTATAAAAGCCCATATCTGATTTTCCATTCGGACAGGGCAGAACTGCGGACGCGTCCTCAGTTTCTGCCTAAGGTGGTGTCAGCGTTTCAACTGAACAAGCCTATTGTGGTGCCTGCGGCTACTAGCGATTTGGAGGATTCCAAGTTGCTGGACGTTGTCCGGGCATTGAAAATATATATTTCAAGGACGGCTGGAGTCAGAAAATCTGACTCGCTGTTTATACTGTATGCACCCAACAAGCTGGGTGCTCCTGCTTCTAAGCAGACGATTGCTCGTTGGATTTGTAGCACAATTCAACTTGCACATTCTGTGGCAGGCCTGCCACAGCCTAAATCTGTCAAGGCCCATTCCACAAGGAAGGTGGGCTCATCCTGGGCGGCTGCCCGAGGGGTCTCGGCATTACAACTCTGCCGAGCAGCTACGTGGTCGGGGGAGAACACGTTTGTAAAATTCTACAAATTTGATACCCTGGCTAAAGAGGACCTGGAGTTCTCTCATTCGGTGCTGCAGAGTCATCCGCACTCTCCCGCCCGTTTGGGAGCTTTGGTATAATCCCCATGGTCCTGACGGAGTCCCAGCATCCACTAGGACGTCAGAGAAAATAAGATTTTACTTACCGATAAATCTATTTCTCGTAGTCCGTAGTGGATGCTGGGCGCCCATCCCAAGTGCGGATTGTCTGCAATACTTATACATAGTTATTGTTACAAAAAAATCGGGTTATTGTTGTGAGCCGTCTGTTCAGAGGCTCCTACGTTTGTCATACTGTTAACTGGGTTCAGATCACAAGTTGTACGGTGTGATTGGTGTGGCTGGTATGAGTCTTACCCGGGATTCAAAATCCTTCCTTATTGTGTACGCTCATCCGGGCACAGTATCCTAACTGAGGCTTGGAGGAGGGTCATAGGGGGAGGAGCCAGTGCACACCACCTGATCCTAAAGCTTTATTTTTGTGCCCTGTCTCCTGCGGAGCCGCTAATCCCCATGGTCCTGACGGAGTCCCAGCATCCACTACGGACTACGAGAAATAGATTTATCGGTAAGTAAAATCTTATTTTTACTGTCAGTCCTTTCCTCTCGGTCTCTCTTCCGCTCCCACAGTCTTTAGGAAAATCACAGAATAACTCTTTTTCAAGGGCAGTGGGTGACGTTGGTTCCCTAATGGGACAATTTACTGCTACTATCCCACGCGGTACATTAGGTGGCTTCTGAATATCCGAAGGATCCAGGAGCTTCGGATTCGACACAGATCCAATTTATGCTCCGCATAGACGTTTCTCAACACGGTCCGTCAGAGGATTTTTCCTTCCTCGGCACCAGGTACTCTATTCCTTCAGTCAAGTGGAGATGCAATGAGTGGTCGCCTCCATTCCTCTCTGAGCGGGGGGACAACAATCTTCTTTCCAGGTCAATGTCAGCTGGTCCGCTGTGGGCGGAGATTTCGGATCGACCTCAGGGAGTTCTGACTAACTCTTTAACCCTTTATTACTCTCGGACGTGAGCTCTGGCGGCAGTAGCCGAGGAGGCCCTCAGGGCTCCGGGGAGTTTTCTGGTTATTCTATCCTGCCTCCTTTTCTATTTCTACCTCATGTTCGGTAACACAGGAGGGAATTATGTGTGCTAGTCCTCTCGGTGGCGCTGGCTGGGCCACGCATGACTTGAAGATACAGATACGCCTGTTGTCAGTAGTGGAGCCTTGGCTCCTACATCGACTGGACTGTCTACTTCAACAGGCTCCTTTTTTCTCTTTGTTCAATCTTACACTGGTTTCGTTTAACCGTGTGACTGGTCACGAGACCTCAGAAGGGAGGAGTTCCCTAGTTCGGTTAGGCCTACTGGGCCCCGATTTCAGAAGTCTGTTACCTCTTCTCGCTTTTGCCACTTTTGGAAAACTTTATGGGACATAATAAGGATAAGAGGGGTTTTTCCCCTTCTTTCAGTTACCATTCATCCTTGGTTTCTCTGGGAGGTTTTACTCCGCTGCGCTTCAAACCACACTGACCGGAATTTTAGGTCTCTGCCTTTTTCGGTTTTTCTTCCAAATGAGATTAGCCTAGCGGCTGTAAGTTCGGCCTCTTTTTCAGGGAGTACTCTATGGCAACTCCCCTGGCTGAGCTTCGGCCTCAACGGTCGTTTCTTCCAGAGGGGATGTCCATTTTTTCATATAAATCTGACACTAGTGTTTTTCAATACTCTCTGAATGTTGTCAGGGCTCGCCGACTCTCTCTACAGAGGTCTCAGGCTATTCGACGAAGTGTTTTTCTTCTTTGTTCTGTACGATGCTCCCGCGCTAAATAGCCGGGGTCCCAGCATACGCTGGGCCATTGGATACATCTGACCATCAGACAGTCTTCTTGGCGGTTACTAGGGAACCTCCGTTTTCCATTTCAACGCACTTTACGCGCATTGTAAGACCTTCGTGGGCGGCTGCCCGTGGGGTCTCCATGAATGTTTGGTCAAATTCTACAAGTTTGACACTTTTGCGGCCTCTTCATCACCGTTTGGCCGAGCAGTTTTTACAGGACTCTCAGCGCTTTCCCACCCGTTTTTGGGAGCTCTGGGACGTCCCCATTGTAACTACACTCCAGTGGCCCCTAGTGGATGAAGGAGAAATCAGGATTTTGGTACTTACCGATAAATCCCTTTCTCCGATTCCACAGGGGCCACTGGACGCCCGCCCAGCGCTGTTCCTCCTGGGTTTTTGCTTAACGGTTGCAGATCACCATATGACTGCTTGTTGAGTTCAGGCTAGCCTGGTTTTTTGTCAGGTTCTGTTCCAGGTTTAGTTTGTGTTCTCCTGGTTTACAGGACGTCGTTAACCTCCTCTACCTTAAGGTTTGTTTATTACAGCTCTCCTCGGGCACAGTTTTACGTAGACTGGCTTGGTGGGGAGATAGTAGGGGAGGAGCTAGCCACAGTGTGAGAATTTTTAAAGTGCCAGCTCCCAATTACTACCTACTATATCCCCATTGTAACTACACTCCAGTGGCCCCTGTGGAATCGGAGAAACGGATTTATCGGTAAGTACCAAAATCCTTATTTCGTCCTAGAGGATGTTGGGCTGCTCATAGAACCATGGGGTATAGACGGGATCCGCAGGAGACATGGGCACTTTAAGATTTTCAAAGGGGCGTGACCTGGCTCCTCCGTCTATATCCCCCACCAGACTCAGTTTTAGAAATGTGCCCGGACGAGACACAGGCACTAGGAGGAGCTCCTAGAGTTTCTCTGAAAGACTTAATGTTAGGTTTTTTATTTTGGGGAGATCTGTTGGCTACAGACTCCCTGCTTCGTGGGCAAGAGGGGAGAGCAGTCTAGACCCACTTCTGATGAGTTCCAGGGCTCTGCTGCTGCTGACAGGATGCCTTCAGCTCCTGAGGGGAGACGAACGCCGGGCTCTCCTGGATGCTTCCTCCCCTCTTCAAGCCAGAAGTCAGAAGACAGGTGAGTATAAGAAGAAAGAAGACTTCTCTTCATCTTTCAAGACGGCATTGTAGAGGTACCGCACAGCGGCTATGCACAGTGCGCACCATGCTCCTGCTAAGTACACACCGCTGGGTGCAGGGCGCTGGGGTGGGGGGCGCCCTGGGGAGCATATATTACCTCATATATAAGGCTGGCATAATCCTACAGTGCCCTGGCACTGCCCGCTAACCCCCGCCGGCATATAATTAAATAATAAAAGTGGGAAGAAGCGTGCCATGTTGGGGGCGGAGCTTCTTCCTCGCGGCTCACTGGCGCCATTTCCTTCTCCACAAGCTGAAGTCGCTGGTCCTTCCTCTCTGCAGCAAGTACCAGGGGGCTAAAAAGACAGGGGGGGGGGCGGCATATTTATTTATGTAAAACAAGCGCAGACAGCTCTGGGACATCTTTGGTTGTTCACAGACCTGCTTATTTGGCGCTGGGGTGTGAGCTGGCTATTTCCCTTTGTGTTCCCTCACTGCTTGGTGTGTGTGTTGTTTCTCAGGTGTCGACATGTCGGAGGCTGATTATTCCTCTCCGGGGGACAATTTGTTGGGGACACCAAATGTTTTGGGGGTGGCCCTGTCGGCACCGCCGACTGCAGATTGGTTAACTACTTTGAATGCTTTGCATGCTAGTGCTACATCATTAAATCAAACGTTTGATGAGTCTGCGTCTCAATCCCAGGTGTGGAAGAGAACAGTAGAGGACGCTTTATTACAGTTGCAAGACCCTGCAGGGTCACACAAACGTAGTTTTGACCAATTAGTTGACACAGGTACCGACACGGACTCTGATGCTGATGTCGATTATGCTGATTCCAGATTAGATCCAAGATTGGCTAAGAGTATTCAGTATATGATTGTAGCTGTTAAAGATATCTTGAATATTAATGAGGACCCTATTACACCTGAAACCAGGTCCTGATTTACAAGGAGAAAAAGCGCTCGGTTACTTTTCCTCCTTGTTTTGAACTGAACGCTCTCTTTGATAGCATTAGAAACAACCCTGATAAAAAGTTTGATTCCTAAAAGAATCAACGTGGCATACCCTTTTCCCGAGTCGGATAGGGACCCGTGGGAGAATCCCCCCACTGTAGACAAAGCCCTGGCGCGTTTGTCTAAACAGGTAGCCCTCCCTGCAGCTCAGTCGACGACTCTTAAGGAGCCGGCGGACCGTAAGCAGGAGGCTACCCTGAAGGCTATTTTCACTACTACAGGGACGTTGCTCAGGCCTCTTATTGCGTCCGCGTGGGTCAGTAGTGCTATTGAAAAGTGGGCAGACACTTTGTCTTCTGATTGGGAGAATCTAGATAGAGATTCCATCCAGGTGACGCTGGGTTATATTAGAGATGCAGCTGCATACTTGAAAGAGGCTGTAGGTGACGCTGGCCTCCTTAGTGCTAAGGCGAATGCTATGTCCATTGCGGTTAGGCGTGCGCTTTGGACTCATCAGTGGAATGCTGACGCTGATTCCAAAAGGAATATGGAATCCCTTCCCTTTAAGGGAGGAGAACTTTTCGGTGAAGGCCTTACTGATTTAGTATCAGCGGCTACCGCGGGTAAATTTACCTTCTTGCCCTCGGTTCCTACGCAGCAAAAGAAACAGCCAAATTATCAAATGCATTCCTTTCGGCCCAATAAGTATAGAAGGGGCCGAGGCAACTTCTTTCTGGCTACCAGAGGTAGAGGAAAAAGGGCACCCGCCTCCTCGGGTGTCCAGGAGCAGAAGTCCTCCCCGGCTTCTGCTAAACCCACCGCATGACGCCGGGTCCCCCTTACAGAGACCCGCTCCGGTGGGGGCACGTCTCAGGCTTTTCAGTCAGGTCTGCGTTCGCTCGGGTGTAGACCCTTGGGTGTTGAAGATTGTATCCCAGGGGTACACACTGGAGTTTCAAGACTTGCCCCCTCGCCGGTTTTTCAGATCAGCCTTGCCAGCTTTACTGCAGGAAAGGGAACTAATCTGCGGTGCAGTACAAAAATTGTGTCTAAATCAGGTTGTGGTCCCGGTACCCCTAGATCGGCAGGGCTTTTATTCAAGCCTGTTCGTGGTGCCGAAGCCGGACGGCTCGGTGAGACCTATTCTCAACCTGAAATCTCTCCACTTATTCCTAGAGAAATTCAAATTCAAGATGGAGTCTCTCAGAGCGGTGAACTCCAGTCTGGAGGAAGGAGAATTCATGGTTTCCTTGGACATTAAGGACGCTTACCTTCATGTCCCCATTTATCCTCCTCACCAAAGTTTCCTGAGGTTTGCTATCCAGGATACGCACTACCAATTTCAGACGTTGCCGTTTGGTCTGTCCACGGCTCCGAGGATTTTTACCAAAGTAATGGTAGAAATGATGGTTCTCCTGCGCAGGGAGTTACAATTATCCCATACTTGGATGATCTCCTGATAAAGGCGAAGTCCAAAGACAAGTTGTTACAGGACATTGCACTGTCCATGTCAGTGCTGCAACAGCACGGCTGGCTCCTGAACTTGCCAAAATCACAGTTGATCCCCGACAACCCGATTGGCGGTTTTGGGCATGATTCTGGACACGGTCCAGCTGAAGGTTTTTCTCCCTGTGGAGAAAGCTCTGGAAATTCAGAGTTTGGTAAAACTCTTATTGAAACCAAAAACGGTTTCCATTCATCACTGCATTCAATTGCTGGGAAAGATGGTGGCGGCATACGAGGCCCTCCAATTCGGGAGGTTCCATGCCAGAGTGTTTCAGTGGGATCTGTTGGACAAGTGGTCCGGATCCCACCTGCATATGCACCGGAAGATAATTCTATCTCCCAACACCAGGATCTCCCTCCTGTGGTGGCTCAACAGCTCTCACCTCCTTGCAGGACGTCGGTTCGGGATCCAGGACTGGATCTTAGTGACCACGGATGCAAGTCTCCGAGGTTGGGGGCCAGTCACTCTGGGGGTGACCTTCCAGGAAAGATGGTCAAGTCCAGAAACTCATCTTCACATCAACGTTCTGGAACTGAGGGCCATTTACAACGGCCTTCTACAAGCGGAACATCTTCTTCGAAACCTGCCGGTTCTGATCCAATCGGACAATGTCACGGCAGTAGCTTATATAACCCGCCAAGGCGGCACAAGAAGCAGAGCAGCAATGGCGGAAGCCACAAAGATTCTTCGCTGGGCGGAGAGGCATACAAGCGCTCTGTCGGCAATATTCATTCCGGGAGTGGACAACTGGGAAGCAGACTTCCTCAGCAGATACGACCTGAATCCAGGAGAGTGGAGCCTCCATCAGGAGGTCTTCACGCTGCGAACAAATCGATGGGGGGTTCCCCATATAGACATGATGGCGTCTCGCCTCAACAAGAAACTTCCGAGGTATTGTTCCTGGTCCAGGGACCCTCAGGCGGATGCGGTGGATGCACTGACAACACCCTGGGTGTTCCCCCTCAGTGTATGTGTTCCCTCCGGTTCCTCTCATCCCAAAGGTGCTGAGGCTTCTAAAAAGAACAAGCATACCGGTGATCCTTGTGGTCCCGGACTGGCCAAGGAGAACTTGGTACCCGGATCTTCTGACGTTACTGGTCGACGATCCCTGGCCTCTTTCTCTGCGCGAGGACCTGCTGCGGCAGGGGACGTTCGTCTATCAGGACTTACAGCGGCTACGTTTGACGGCATGGTGGTTGAACGCCAGATTTTAGCCCAAAAGGGTATTCCCAGTGAAGTCATACCTACTCTTATCCTTGCCAGGAAGGGTGTGACGTCGAAGCACTATCACCGTATTTGGAGGAAATATATTTCCTGGTGCGAGTCCAAGAAAGCTCCTGTGGAGAAATTTGACCTTGGACGTTTTATCCATTTTCTACAGAATGGAGTGGATGCGGGCCTTAAATTGGGCTCCATTAAAGTGCAGATTTCTGCCTTCTCCATTTTCTTTCAGAAACAATTGGCCTCACTTCCTGAGGTGCAGACCTTTGTGAAAGGGGTGTTGCATATCCAACCTCCTTTTGTGCCCCCTGTGGCACCTTGGGACCTTAACGTGGTGTTATCGTTCCTTCAGTCACATTGGTTTGAACCTTTACGTAATGTGGAGTTGAAATTCCTCACTTGGAAAGTTGTAATTTTATTGGCATCTGTAAGGCGGGTGTCAGAGTTGGCAGCCTTGTCTCACAAGAGCCCTTATTTGATCTTCCATGAAGATCGTGCTGAGTTAAGAACTCGGCATCAATTTCTGCCAAAGGTGGTTTCCTCTTTTCATATTAACCAACCTATTGTGGTACCAGTGGCTACTGGCGCTTTGGCTGAGGATAAGTCTCTGGATGTGGTCAGAGCTTTGAAAATGTATGTAGCCAGAACGGCTTCATTGCGGAAAACAGAGTCTGTTTATTTTATACGCTCCCAATAAGATTGGGTGTCCTGCTTCCAAGCAGACCATTGCCCGCTGGATTTGCAATAATTCAGCAGGCTCATTCCACGGCAGGCCTGCCGTTACCGAAATCGGTGAATGCCCATTCCACTAGGAAGGTGGGCTCCTCCTGGGCGGCTGCCCGGGGTGTCTCTGCATTGCAACTTTGCCGAGCTGCTACTTGGTCGGGGTCAAACATGTTTGCTAAGTTTTACAAGTTTGATACCTTGGCCGATGAAGACCTTAGTTTTGGTCTATCGGTGCTGCAGAGTCATCCGCACTCTCCCGCCCGTTTTTAGAGCTTTGGTATAATCCCCATGGTTCTTTGAGCGGCCCAACATCCTCTAGGACGAAATAGAAAATAGGATTTTGAATACCTACCGGTAAATCCTTTTCTATGAGTCCGTAGAGGATGTTGAGCGCCCGTCCCAGTGCGTACTGTATCTGCAGTGTAGTTCTGGTTAAACACAGTTGGTGTTATGGTTTCTTCAGCTTCTTGCTGAATTTTGTTCATGTCCGTTGACGTGTTCAGTTATCTGCCATGTTGTACGGCATGCTTATGGCGTGAGCTGGTGTTGTGCTCACCTTTGTTGTTAAATCCTTTCCTCGAAATGTCCGTCTCGCCGGGCACAGTTCCAAACTGAGGCTGGTGGGGGATATAGAGGGAGGAGCCAGGTCACGCCCCTTTGAAAGTCTTAAAGTGCCCATGTCTTCTGCGGATCCCGTCTATGCCCCATGGTTCTTTGAGCGGCCCAACATCCTCTACGGACTCATAGGATTTTGAATACCTACCGGTAAATCCTTTTCTATTTTCAAGACGTGTCACCTCACCGATTTTTCAAATCGGCCATGTCAGCTTCTCATCTAGAAAGGGAGGTAGTATGCGCTGCAATACTAAAGCTGTGTCAAAATCAAGTCATTGTCACGGTTTCCCCCCCCCCCCCCCCCTCCTCCGTCACAACGGGGGGAGGGTTTTACTTTTTATTCGAGTCTGTTCGTGGTCCCGAAGCTGGATGGCACAGTCAGACCGATTCTGAACCTAAAATCCCTCAATTTCTTTCTAAATAAGTTCAAATTCAAGATGGAATCTCTCCGAGCAGTGATCTCCAGTCTGGAGGAGGGGGGTTTTATGGTGTCGGTCGACATAAAGGATGCTTGCTTACACGTTTCCCATATATCCTCCACATCAGGCATACCTGAGGTTTGCTGTTCAGGATTGTCATTACCAATTTCAGACGTCGCCGTTTGGTCTGTCCACAGCACCAATGATTTTCACCAAGGTTATGGTGGAAATGATGGTTCTCCTGCGCAAGCAGGGAATTACAATTATCCCGTACTTGGACGATCTCCTCATAAAGGCGAGATCCAAGGAGCAATTGTTGAAGAATGTTGCTCTTTTACTCACGATTCTGTAACAACATGGTTGGCTCCTAAACTTGCCAAAATCACAGTTGGCTCCGATGACACGGCTGTCGTTCCTGGGTATGATTCTGGATACAGAATTAGAGTTTTTCTTCCAGTGGAAAAGGCTCTGGAAATACAGAATATGGTAAAACAGATTCTGAAACCGGCAAAAGTGTCCGTTCTTCAATGCACTCGGTTACTGGGGAAGATGGTGGCGGCCTACGAGGCCAATCTGTATGGCAGGTTCCATGCCAGGGTGTTTCAGTTGGACCTGTTGGACAAGTGTTGGACAATCCTATCTTCCAGGACCAGGATCTCCCTACTGTGGTGGCTGCACAGTTCTCACCTTCTGGAGGGACGCAGGTTCGGGATTCAGGATTGGATTCTGGTGACCACAGATGCAAGTCTCCGAGGCTGGGAAGCAGTCACACAGGGGAGAAACTTTCAGGGAAAATGGTCAAGCCAAGAAGCTTGTCTGCACATAAACATTCTGGAATTAAGGGCCATGTACACCGGCATTTTGCAAGCGGAACATCATCTTTGCGGTCTGCCAGTCTTGATTCAGTCAGACAACATAACAGCAGTGGCGTACATAAACCGCCAGGGCGGAATAAAGAGCAGAGCGGCGATGGCCGATACCACGAAAGTTCTTCCGCTGGGCGGAAAGACATGCAAGCGCTCTGGCAGCAGTCTTCATTCCAGTAGTGGACAACTGGGAAGCAGACTTCCTCAGCAGACACGATCTCCATCCAGGAGAGTGGGGTCTTCATCAAGAGGTTTTTGCAGAAGTGACAAGTCGTTGGGGAATTCCTCAAATAAACATGATGGCGTCATGCCTCAACAAGAAACTTCAGAGATATTGTTCCAGGTCGGGGGTCCCTCAAGCAATAGCGGTGGACGCCCTGGTGACACCGTGGGTGTTTCAGTCGGTCTATGTGTTCCCTCCACTTCCACTCATTCCGAAAGGTGATAAAGATCATAAGAAGAACAAAGGTTCAGGCGATCCTCATTGTTCCGGACTGGCCAAGGAGGGCCTGGTATCCAGATCTTCAAGAATTACTCATAGAAGATCCCTGGCCTCTTCCTCTACGAGAGGACCTGTTACAGCAAGGACCGTGCGTGTATCAAGACTTACCGCGGCTGCGTTTGACGGCATGGCCCGAAAGGGTATTCCCAGTGAAGTCATTCCCACACTACTTCAGGCTAGAAATGAAGTAACGGCAAAGCATTACCACCATATTTGGAGAAAATGTGTCTTGGTGTGAATCCAAGAAGGCTCCTACGGAAGAATTTCAGCTGGGGCGTTTGCTCAATTTTTCGCAGGGAGGTGTGGATGCGGGCCTAAAGTTAGGCTCCATTAAAGTACAAATTTCGGCCTTATGTATTTTCTTTCAGAAAGAATTGGCCTCCCTTCCAGAAGTTCAGACCTTCGTGAAGGGTGTGCTGCACATCCAACCCCATGGGATCTTAATGTGGTGTTGCAGTTCCTACAATCTCATTGGTTTGAACCTTTGCGTAAGGTTGAGTTGAAATTCCTTACTTGGAAAGTGGTCATGCTGTTGGCCTTGGCATCCGCATGACGGGTGTCTGAATTGGCGGCTTTGTCTCACAATAGCCCCTATTTGATCTTCCATGCAGATAGAGCGGAGTTGAGAACTCATCAGCAATTTCTGTCAAAAGTGATTTCATCGTTTCACGTAAACCAGCCTATTGTGGTGCCAGTGGCTACTGATGCCTTGGCGGAGTTGAAGTCTCTCGATGTGGTCAGAGCTTTGAAAATCTATGTCGCCAGACCAGCTCAGATTAGTAAAACAGAGGCTCTGTTTGTCCTGTGGACTCCCAACAAGATTGGGGCTCCTGCTTCCAAGCAGACTATTGCACGCTAGATCTGTAATATGATTCAGCACGCTCATTCTACGGCAGGATTGCCGTTACCGAAATCGGTGAAAGCCCATTCTACCAGAAAGGTGGGCTCATCCTGGGCAGCTGCCCGAGGGGTCTCGGCATTACAGCTTTGCCGAGCTGCTACTTGGTCGGGATCAAACACCTTTGCGAAGTTTTACAAGTTTGATACCCTGGTGGAGGAGGAACTCTTGTTTGGTCAATCGGTGCTGCAGAGTCATCTGCACTCTCCTGCCCGTTCTAGAGCTTTGGTATAAACCCCATGGTTCTTGAAGCATCCCCAGCATCCTCTAGGACGTATGAGAAAATAGGATTTTAATACCTACCGGTAAATCCTTTTCTCTTAGTTCGTAAAGGATGCTGGGCGCCCGTCCCTGTGCGGACACTAGTTGCAGTACTTGTTTTCATAGTTATTGCTTGTGTTACACAAAGGTTGAGTTTCAGTTATGGTCAGCCTGTTGCTGATTTTGTTCATGCCGTTGACTGGACTTCTGTTTAATGCCATATTGTACGGCGTGTTTGTTGTGTGAGCTGGTATGTATCTCACCCTTAGTTTAACAATAAATCCTTTTCCTCGAAATGTCCGTCTCCCTGGGCACAGTTCCTATAACTGGAGTCTGGAGGAGGGCATGGAGGAAGGAGCCAGTCCACACCCATTCAAAGTCTTAAAGTGCCCATGTCTCCTGCGGATCCCGTCTATACCCCATGGTTCTTGAAGCATTCCCAGCATCCTCTACGGACTAAGAGAAAAGGATTTACCGGTAGGTATTAAAATCCTATTGTTGCTGATACACACTCCTGGAGGTCTAAACCACCATCTGGGAGGAACGTTCCAAAGACAACAGGGAGATCATAGTCCAAGCCATGGGAAGACCAGACGCGTCTGAGTAGGAAGACTATGGAATATGAGGCTAATGCAGCAGTAACTCTTCAGTCTACCACCGAGGGTAGGCATATACCCCAATGCCACTAGGCCCTCCAGGCGTTGAGACTGAACGCTTGGCAGAAGCTTCATCACAGTGTAGATGCCACCTACACCGGAGAACGTGTGTCTGGCGCGTGTGCTGCTGTCAGGGAGCGTCACCAATCTTCTGTTTCTGCAGGTTTATTGGTGTCGGCAGTTTGGAGCATACTAGAATCCCGATCTCCATCAGACTCCGTTTCCTCACATTTTACATGACCATCAAAACTTTCCACCAGATGCTTCTCTGTAGTGTAGATTTGCCAGGGGTGTGCAAGGTTTGGAGTATTGAAGATAAGTGGACGTACTGTATGTCTGGTGCGGTTTGAAACTACCCCCAAATCTTTATACATGTGGTTTTAGAGTTTTCTTTGGTCTCGGTCAGTAATAACCTGATGATACAGAGCGTTGTAAGGCAGTAGAGACAGGTTTCTCCATACTGTGTATTCTGTAACGCAGAAAACGGGTATGGGGGTGTTAGATGGACACAACTTAGGTCGACAGTCATTTAGGTCGACCATGGAAGGTTGACATAATCATTAGGTCAAAAGGTCGACATGAGGTTTTGACTGTTTTTGGTGTTGTTTTCTCTGTCAAATGACGGGCGACCCAAATTAGTGCACCGTGTCCCTTCGCATGGCTCGCTTCGCTCTCCACGCTTCGGGCAAGGTGCCTAGCTGTGTTACCGCTGCACTCGGCACAGGTTACCGTTCCGAATCGTAGTCCACGTGGATCGTTAAGTATGAAATAAAATGAAAGAAAAAAAAGGGAAAAACTTATGTCGACCTGTTGACCTGCCGACTTAATGGCATTGTTGACCTTCAATGGTCGACCTAATGACTGTCGACCTAACTACCATAACCCCAGAAAACACACACACACTTTGTGACTGTAAGGGAATAAAAGCTGACGCAGTGTAGCAGCAATTAATGCTTCTGCTTAGTCATAACTGGTATTTAGTTCAGAATGTACAGATGTGTCTTCATAAATCATTGCACAAGTTACAGCCTCTCTCGGTGCGCCAGTTCCTGTGAGAGACTGCTAGCACCGTGCAACTTTGTTGTGTCTTTTTTGCTGAAAATGCAACTTAGTTGCAGTGTGATGGACCGAGGATATCTGAATCTGTACACAAAGTGCTACAATGTAGCAGACGCAGCTTATTTCCAATACAAGTTCGGTTCCGTATACAGACTCTGTCACACACAGTATACATATATCATAATACTCAGCACAGTCTCCTGTTGCGTTCTAGTAAAATTGTGTTGCAACTAAGACACATTTTTGGAAAAAAAAGACGGTTGACGCTAGCAGAGCTGCATGGGAGCTGGCGGCTCACTCATACCGCGATGCGTGGCTTATTGAGGCTGGATGTACGAGGATGTATTTCTAAAACCTAGACAAGGTAACAAGCCGTAATAAGAGGATTTTGGTACTTACCGATAAATCCATTTCTCTGAATCCTCTAGGGGACACTGGAGTGCTATACTGTAGGGGTGTGAAGCTTGCAACCGGAGGTGTGGCACAATCTAAAATTAGCATTGTCTGCACAGCCGGCTCCTCCCCCTTCACATCCCTCCTCCCTCAATTTGAAAAATGTGACTGTGAGAATCGGGCATGATACTATAGCACATGGCGAGGAACCGAACTGTACAACATATCAAACAGCATCCAAGAAACTCTTAACCGAATAACGAACGCTGTTTGCACGAACTGTTTTAACAAGAACTTTGAACACAGCAGGTTGACAGCACTGAGGTGGGCGTCCAGTGTCCCCTAGAGGATTCAGAGAAATGGATTTATCGGTAAGTACCAAAATCCTCTTTTCTCTTTCATCCACTAGGGGACACTGGAGCGTTCCTTAGACATTAGGGGACGTCCCAAAGTTATCCCCCAGGGAGGGAGTGCTGTCGTGGCCTGCAAAACTAAACGTCCGAATTTAGTATCTCCGGACGCAAAGGTATTAGACTTTTTATTTCGCGAACGTGTGGGCTGATGACCACGTTGCCGCTCTGCAAAGCTGAGAAGTGGAAACACCTCTGGCAGCCGCCCATGAGGCCCCCACTGACCGGGTGGTATGAGCACCTGTCTGAACCAGAACCTGTTTGCCACAGGAAATATAAGCTTGCCGAATGGCAAGTCTAATCCATCGAGACAAAGACTGCTTAGATGCTGGCCAACCTTTCTTAGGCCCATCATACAGAACAAACAAATGGTCCGACTTTCTGAAGGACGACGTAACTTGTTCGTATACCCGTAAGGCTCGGACAACATCCAATGACACATCCCCATCTGCGAAACCCTGGAAGATGGGACCACAATTGGCTGGTTTACATGAAACCCGGAAACAACCTTAGGAAGGAAATCTGCTCTTGTACGGAGTTCTGCCCTATCCTCATGAAAAATTAAAAAGGGACTCTTACACGACAAGGCTCCCAACTCAGAAACCCGCCTGGCCGAAGCCAAGGCCAGCAATAATGTGACCTTCCAAGAGAGAGATTTCAGGTCAAAAAATGTTTTATAAGATGTATGCATGTTATGTACTTAATTGATTGGAATATTTAAGTTAAAACCAAAAGAACTATGTATTCCTTATCCGGGTTCAGACATGATCCCTGACCCGGAAGTGAATCTCACTAAGGGTATAAATAGGATTTCTGTACACTCCACTCTCACTGCCTGATGAAGGGTTGATCCCGAAACGCGTAGCAGCAGGAGATTGGAGATTTGGATGAACTGCGGAAAGGGGAAAGGCTGACCAGACGTTTGTGACGTGGACGAGGGAACCAGGTTCCGGAGCCAGTTACCCTAAGGTTACATCTGAAACGCCCACTATACACTCTCTTGTGGTAATCCTCCACCTATATCACCCTCCATTTGGGGAATTATTAATTTTAAAGAAGGATTATTAGTTTTTATGTGTATCTTACTTGTGTTATTTGTACCTTGAATGTCAGTGTAATAAATCTTCCCTACACAAATATACTACACTATATGCTTTTTTATCTACTCTTTTCCATATGGAACTCCTCTAAGGACCTCATTTGCATATGTGAAGTATTACGGGAAGTATGACCTTTTTTTTCTTTTTTCTTTTCTTTTTTTTTTTACACCTAAGCAATTTATTGGCCACGTATTAGATTCATTTGAAGCGCACCCTATTGCACTAATTCTATACACACCCACATTGATACTTTGGTAATAGTGATTACCTTTGGTGCAAAGGGGGTAGCTGCTTTGGTTCAAAGTTGGCGCCATATTAGCTCTCTATACTTTCTACACAAAATATTCTGAAATTCCCTAACTTAGAAAGCTTTTAGGCGACATTGTGTTCACTCATTTAAAAAGCAGAGAAGAAAAATGTAAAGAGATTTTCCTGACTACATCACCGGGGATTATTGACGAAGATCTAACCACCATAATGGACCGTTTAGAGAAATTACTGTTAAAAGAAAATCTCATCTGGTGGGAATGCGCAACTTTAGAAAAATATGTTGCGGATCAAATTATCCCAAAAGGATTAAGAATCAAGAAACTACCCTCATTTAATGACAGTAGTGAAAAATTCAAAGATGAGTGGATGCGTACGCTGGAGATCTGTTCATATACACTAATAGAGCTCATTATGAAGGAACGGAAGGATAAATTGAAAATCATCAAAGAACAAATCACAACAATCCAAACACACATCGAACTTTTTCAAGAAAAGCCAGAATATAAGAAGGAAAAGGAGATCCAACAAAAGATCATGGTTAACACGAAAGAAATCATAATAAAGAAACAAAAGAAACTTAAACGAGACCATGACTATTATAAGAGAGAAGGCAAGGATCCCTTTGTACATATGAAAGATGATAATTCAACAGTCTCTATATGTTCCATAATAGAAGAACATGAAGCTTCAACACCAAAAACAACAGAAGAAATTTTACACAGAGAAGACTGCCCACGCTTTAAGAGTGACAGGAGACTGCCCAGTCTAAGTCGGAGATCCAGATTACAAAATAGAGTTCAGAGAAGACCATCCAGGAATAAACATCATACCAGGGATGGCAATTCAAGAATAACGGAAGAACTGGAAGACATCTCACCCGAAAGAGAAGCAGATTTTGATTATACAAGCCCAAAGAGGGACATAAGAAGAGTTCGGCATCCATCCCAAGGGAGAACAAGAGGAGGTAGACCATGGAACAATAGGAATTACCATCATCAGAGGAACAGAAGTCCGTATCAGAACGAATATGGAAACAGAAGACATTATTATTATGGAGAGGAATGGAATAGAAATTATAGGGACCATCCGGATAATAACTGGAGGGGAAATACAAAATCAAATTACCAGAAACAAGACGACCATGCCCGTTTTTTAGGACAGCGACAATACCGGAAATATTAACCGAAAGGAAAAGAGGAAAAAGAGGTGGCATCAAGAAGAGAAAAACAAAAAGAAATAAGAAATCCACCACAACTACAAACAAGA
Organism: Pseudophryne corroboree; assembly: GCF_028390025.1. Taxonomy (NCBI): domain Eukaryota; kingdom Metazoa; phylum Chordata; class Amphibia; order Anura; family Myobatrachidae; genus Pseudophryne; species Pseudophryne corroboree. The sequence continues at coordinate 19,097,328 of NC_086445.1, read as the reverse complement.
CTAAAAGCACTGAAACCACTCAAGGAAAAATATTTAACTTAAGCACGAGGGTTCTAACCACTATAGAAGAAAAACTTTTGTTAAAAGGTCTTAAATATGCACCAACCCACAAATCCTCCCCCTTTGATGTATTCATAGACGTAGAAAAGTTCATCAGAAAACTCACCATTAAGAAGTTCTTCATAACCAAAAATTCTGCTGACCAAGAAGAAGCGAACACAGCAAGGGTTCAAGAAGAAACAAACACACCAAGGGAAACTTTTAAGAAGAAGTCCACTTTTTACCCGAAATATCTGAAAGGAAGTCTAGTGGACAGCTTTCATAAATCTGTCCTAGAAGACCTGGAGAAATTAGACAAAGTAAGAACAAAGAAGTGGAACCTATCAAAAAAGGAACGTACAGCCCTAAAGATTCTACAGAAAGATGAAAGCATAGTCATAAAACCATGCGATAAAGGAGGAGGTGTGGCAATACTAAATAAGGAGGACTATGTAAAGGAGATCCACCGCCAATTGAATGATGGGAACACATACGCGAAGTTAAGGAGTGACCCCACTAACAGAATAAAAAATGGTCTAAATCAACTACTGAAGACTTACCTAAATAATAAAACAATTACCGAGAAAGAATTTGAGTACATAAATGTCACAGATCCAGCTATACCGACCATATATGTGTTACCCAAGGTACATAAGAACCCTCTAAATCCTCCGGGTAGACCAATCTTTGCGGGAGTAGGAAGCTTAACAGCAAATTTGTCGGAATTTATTGATACCCATTTGCAACCCTTAGTATCTAAAACAGATTTTCATCTTAAAGATACGACTGATGTACTACAGAAAATTAACGCATACGAATGGGCTCAGAATACTTGGATGGCAACAGCCGACGTGGAAGCATTATACACCAACATACCACATGAAAAAGGACTGGAAGCTGTGAAATATTACCTGGACAAGACGGAATATTCAGAAAACAAAAAAGAATTTTTACTGGAAGGGATAAACTTCATACTCAAAAACAACTACTTCTATTTTGATGGAACATATTATAATCAATCAGTGGGGACCGCAATGGGTACGAAATTCGCACCAAGTTTCGCAAACTTGTTCATGTCATATTGGGAGGAAAAGAACATAAAGCCAAGCCAGGAGTTCGGAAAGGAACTCACTTTCTGGTATCGTTATATCGATGATATAATTTTCTTCTGGAAAGGCAATAAAAACACCCTTGACAGTTTTTCGGAACATCTAAACCAAAATGACCTAAACATTAAATTGAGCATCACAACCAGCCAAACAGAAATCAATTTTCTGGATTTAACATTATACACTGAAGAAGGAAGATTGGAAACAAAATGCTTCAAAAAACCGACAGACGCCAATAACTATATCAGCATGACAAGCCAACATCATGTCAACTGGTTGACTAGCGTCCCAAAAAGCCAATTCTTGAGACTAAGGCGGAATTGTAGTAACAAGAGAGTATGTGAGGAACAAATTGAGGACATGAAGAAGGGTTTCCTGGACAAAGGATATGAAGAAAAGAACTTAGAAAAATTCAAGAATGAAGTTCTCCAACAAGACCGCAAAGACCTTTTAGTAAATTCCAAGAAGAAAAAAGTGGAGGACAAAAAAACCCAGTTTGCATTCATCACTCAGTACAACAACCAACACAAAAAAATGGAATCCATTATACGAAGGCACTGGCATCTTCTATTAAAAGATCCGGTTCTCAAAGAAGCCCTACCCCAAGCGCCCAAATTCATTTATAGGAAAGCACCAAACCTTAAAGATAAGCTCACCAGAAGTGCCTTACCATACCACGACAATCACCCCATAAGGAACAAAGGTTTCTTCAGATGCGGAGCATGTCAAGCATGTCGAGAAATTAAATCAGAGCAATCCAAATTTGAAGATTTCACAGTTAAGAACACCAAATACAAGTTACAACAATTCATGACGTGTCATACTACCAATGTAGTATATATGATTGAATGTAGCTGCAATCTCATTTATATTGGCCGGACCAGTAGAGCCTTAAAAACCAGACTTGGTGAGCATCTCCGGAACATCAAAAAAGGGCTGACTACACATTCACTATCAAATCACTTCAAAGAAAAACACAACTGTTCAACTCAAAACATCATCCGTTTCCTAGCAATCGAGAATGTAAAGAACAACTGGAGATATAGAGACGAAGCGACCCGGTTGGCTAAAAGCGAAATGAAATGGATACATAAAACCAAAAGCCTAACTCCTCATGGACTCAATGCAGATTTTGAAATAAAATGGTTCCTTCAGTAACAATCCACTCTCTTTTAACCATCATCACCCTCACCCCTATCCATGTATAGGCACCATTCACCTATGTCTATACAATGCATGCACATCACATCTTTCCCGTCACCTTAATAATTACATCAAATTAAATGTTTCACATATACATCTAAATGGGTATCATGAATGATATATCTATTTATTCCATTTAGATTAACAGTAGGGACACTGTGTTCCATCATCTAAATGAAACTGTTGTCAAGTAAATAAGTCACTGGAAACACTGGTACGTTTCAGAATGCGTACCATAAGACTGAAAAATGCTCTGGACTAATTATTAATGGGATAAACAAGAAGAAGATCTCTGAACCATCATCCAGTATATATCCAAGAGACTTTCAATTTATGAAGTACCACTTCTGAGAAATGGACACGTGACCCCCTAGGATATCTGCAAAAAGACCTTTTTAGCTGTTAAATTTGTTTTATTATTATTTTTATTATTATGATATTGTGCTTAGAACGTTATTTGTATTATTTATCTGGGCACAGGCATGACCTCTGAACCAAAAATACATGCTGCCCATTGAGATACATAACCGTCATAAACTCTATCTACACTACCATAGGGACGCTGTGTTCCATTATGAGTATGCGAAGGAAGTGCGTCACCGGAAGTACCGGTGCGGTTCAAGGTGCGTTCCACCATACGGAAGTGAATGCGGAACCGTTATTACAAGATATAAGAACTTTGAACAGACAAATAAGTAAAGGAGTACATAGTACTGTTCCTCAACACCGCCGAACGACCTAATAGAAAAACTCGAGGCATATTAACCTCGCGGCCGCAACCGGAAGTTGCGGCAACGTCACTTCCGGTGACCGGGACACAATTTTTAAAACACATAATTCTGTGACAATTTAAAGTTTCAAAAAATGTTTTATAAGATGTATGCATGTTATGTACTTAATTGATTGGAATATTTAAGTTAAAACCAAAAGAACTATGTATTCCTTATCCGGGTTCAGACATGATCCCTGACCCGGAAGTGAATCTCACTAAGGGTATAAATAGGATTTCTGTACACTCCACTCTCACTGCCTGATGAAGGGTTGATCCCGAAACGCGTAGCAGCAGGAGATTGGAGATTTGGATGAACTGCGTAAAGGGGAAAGGCTGACCAGACGTTTGTGACGTGGACGAGGGAACCAGGTTCCGGAGCCAGTTACCCTAAGGTTACATCTGAAACGCCCACTATACACTCTCTTCTGGTAATCCTCCACCTATACCACCCTCCATTTGGGGAATTATTAATTTTAAAGAAGGATTATTAGTTTTTATGTGTATCTTACTTGTGTTATTTGTACCTTGAATGTCAGTGTAATAAATCTTCCCTACACAAATATACTACACTATATGCTTTTTTATCTACTCTTTTCCATATGGAACTCCTCTAAGGACCTCATTTGCATATGTGAAGTATTAAGGGAAGTATGACCTTTTTTTTCTTTTTTCTTTTCTTTTTTTTTTTTTTACACCTAAGCAATTTATTGGCCACGTATTAGATTCATTTGAAGCGCACCCTATTGCACTAATTCTATACACACCCACAATGGCTCAAAAGTTGGTGATCTCAAAAATTCCAACACCAAATTTAAGTCCTATGGCGCAGTGGGAGGACGAAAAGGGGGTTGAATCCGCAGAACCCACTGTAAAAAGGTTTGAACCTCTGGCAAGGTTGCTAACCGCCGTTGAAATAGGATGGAGAGAGACGAAATCTGAACCTTCAGAGAGCCCAGCCGCAGTCCTACATCTACCCCGGTCTGAAGGAAGAGCAGAAGTCTGGATAAGTGAAAGTTCGTCGAATTCCACCCCCTTTCTTGACACCAGTTCATGTACCTCCGCCAAATTCTGTAGTAGTGCATTGCTGTGACCAGCTTCCTAGTGGCAATCATCGTAGGAATGGCCGTTCTTGGTATCCCTCGATTCCTTAAGATCCAGGTTACAATAGCCACGCCGTCAAACGCAGCCTGTTCAGGTCTGGGTGTAGGAACGGTCCCTGAGACAGCAGGTCCTCTCTTTGAGGTAACCGCCAAGGATCTTCCGCTAGTAACCCCCGCAGGTCTGAGTACCAACTCCTACGGGGCCAATCTGGTGCAATTAGAATAGTCCACACTCGTTCTCGTTTCACCCTTTTCAGAACCCTGGGTCTGAGTGGGAATGGTGGAAAAATGTAAACCCTCCTGTAACACCAAGGAAGTGTCCACTCCTTCTGCTGCTGGATCTCGTGTCCTGGACACATATCTGGGCAGCTGATGGTTTTGTCGAGACGCCATTAGGTCTACCTGAGGCAGACCCCATCTCCTCACCACCATGTCAAAAATCCGTGGATGTAGGCACCACTCTCCCGGATGCATGTCGTGGCGACTGAGATAATCTGCTTCCCAGTTCTCCACACCTGGAATGAATACTGCCGAGAGGATGATGTTTTGCCTTTCTGCCCACAACAGGATCTTTGTGGCTTCCTTTAACGCCATCCTGCTCTTTGTTCCTCCTTGACGGTTTATGTAAGCCGTCGTCGTGACATTGTCCGACTGTATCCTTGCGTGTTGATCCATGACTAGGTCTTCTGCTAAGTTCGAGGATATTTATGGGTAGTCTGCTCTCCAATAGCGTCCATCTGCCCTGAAACTGATGTCCCTCTAAAACGGCACCCCAACCTCTGAGACTGGCGTCCGTTGTGAGGATCCTCCAATCCCAAATGCTGAATCTTTTTCCTGCTACAAGATTCCTGTGCAATGACCACCAAGTTAAGGAGGTTCGTACGCGCAGTGGAAGTCGGATTCTTCGATGTAGAAGCCAGTGCGAACCTGCTCCGTGAGCAATGAGGTTTATCTGGAATGGTCGGGAGTGAAGTCTGCCGTATTGGAGAGCTTCGAACGACGCCACCATCTTCCCGAGAAGTTGCACACAGAGGTGCAGAGAAACCGTTTGTGTCCTCAGTACCTGAGCCACTAATCTCTGTAGGTCCTGGACCTTGTTCTCTGGTAGGAACACACGTAATAGTACCGTGTCCAAGATGAGACCGAGGAATTGAATCCGTTGAGTCGGCATGAGGTTGGATTTTTGAAAATTGACAATCCACCCATGTTGAATAAGAAAGTGATGGGATGTCTGAACATTCTTGATCAGTTGATTCTGAGACTGTGCCTTGATCAGTAAATTGTCTAGATAAGGTATAATCGTGACCCCCAACAGTCTCAGTCCTGCAACCATGATTGCCATGATCATCGTGAAGATTCTTGGGGCTGATGATAGACCGAACGGCAAGGCCCTGAATTGGTAGTGATCCGCCACCAGTGCGAACCTTAAGTAAGCCTGTTGAGGACTCCAGATTGGAATATGCATATATACATCCTTTATGTCCATGGATACCATGAACTCGCCCTGTTCTAAGTCTGCAATGACCGATTGGATTGATTCCATCTTGAATTTGTAGACCCTTAGAAACTGGTTTAAAACTTTTAAATTGAGTATTGGTCTGACCGTTCCGTCTGGGTTTGGCACGATAAAAAGATTGGAATAGAACCCCGTTCCTCTCTGAGAGACGGGAACCGGAATAATGACTTCTGACTGTAGCAATTTTTGAATTGCTGCCCGTAGTGCCCTTGCTTTCTGAGGGCACTGAGGCAATCCTGTTGTAAAAAACTGACTGTGAGGCCTCTGTTGAAATTCCGGTTTGTATCCCTGAGTGATTAGGTTGTTCACCCAAAGATCTGGTGAGGTTTTGGCCCAGATGTCCTGAAAACCTTCCAGACGTGTGCTCACCAAGGGGGACCCCCAGGTGAGCTGGTAGGCCGTCATGCCACGGTCTTGTCAGCAGGTTTATCCTGCTTTCTGGTTGCTGCCTGTGAGCGGCCTCTACCTCTGCCCCCCCTGTGCTTGTATACTGAAACCCCTTCTTCGGGCTCGAAAGGACTGTGATCTAAACGAAGTAAATGCTGGTCCCGAATAACCTCTCCTAGCCTGTGGAGCGGCTCGCGTATAAGGAGTAGGCAGAAAAGTGGACTTCCCAGCTGTAGCCTGCGAAATCCACTTGTCCAACTCTGGTCCGAAAAGCATATCACCCCAAAGGGGATGGATTCTACCGCCTTCTTGGTATCAGAGTCTCCTTGCCATTCTCTGAGCCATAAAATCCTTCTAGCCGATATGGCTGATGCGGAGATGCGAGATGCTACCCTGCTAAGATCCTTAGAGGCTTGACACAAGTATGAAGCAGATTCTCGAATGTGTTCCGCTAGTTGGGTAATCTCTTCTAAGCTATTTTCCTCCTCAATAGCTTGTACAATACGTCCAGACCATGCACCCATGGCCTTGTTGACCCAAGCACAGACGATCGCAGGTCTCTGCGCTGCACCAGCTGCTACAAAAATTGACTTTAACGCTGTGTCAACCTTACGGTCTGACGCATCCTTTAAAGTAGTTACGTTAGGAATTGGTAAGATTGTCTTCTTTGACAACCTTCCTAGGGAAGCATCCACTACCGGTGGAGTCTCCCACTTATCCATTACACCCTTAGGCAGGGGATAAGTTACCTGAAACCGTTTCGGAAATTGAAAGTGTTTGTCAGGTTGTTTCCAAGCCTCCTCCATCTGAGATTGAAGGGATTTAGGAATGGGAAACACTGCTGAATGCGGCTTTTGGGATTCGAACAAATCGAAATCTTCCGGCTCCCGGATTTCCTCTACCTTAAAGTTTAGGATCTCCTTTACCGCGTCAATTAACGAATCCAGACCTGAGATTGCCGTGTCCTCCTCTGGAAATCAGCGTCTAGGTTAGATTCAATTAACTCACGTTCCTCTGTTTCAAGAAGAAGAAGACATACTTCCTCCTCTGATTCCGGTATAATAGAGAGAGTTCTTTTAACAGTCTTGCGCACACTCGTTTCTGCGTGTGCGGGCGGCGTTAACTTGATGAGAAATTCCTCCATCGTCTTTGAGAATCCGGCAGCCCATTCCGATTGCTGCTTGCGCGATTCCGCCATCTCCTTGGAGATTCTATTAGCAAGGTTGACTTCCCATGACCTAGCCAGAGCACTGTTCCCGGGTGGAGCGTCCTTGTCTAAGCAGGAGTCGGACACCCCGGAGCTACCAACCCGCGTGCTCTTCTTGTTACATTTCGTACACACATAACAGGTCTTGGAAGTCTTGGTTGCCTTAGACATGCTGTTTTTAAACCCCTTACCAGGGTGTTACGCAGCGCTCTCACCCTTTAAACTAGGAAGAGAAAGACTGGGAGATGATGGAAGCGAAGGTATTGGATCAGGCTGGATTACCTGTCCCTTTCTTATATAAAAGGAGCAGGCCAAAATATTTTTACATTAAAAATAAAATAAATAAAAAATAAATAAAACACCAGCAGACTCGCAACTCTCACACCCCAACTGTAAATCAGCTACGATGTCAGAGTTGGTATCCCTTGCTTCCGTGTATTTTTGTTCAGGATCTTTGAAACAGAAGTCCCTTGAAAATATAATTTGTAAATTTTGATTACTTTTCAGTAGTGATGAGCGGATTCGGTTTTACTCGGTTCTCAAAACCGAATCTTATTGGCTATCCAAAACACGTGACATCAGTGAGCCAATAAGATTCGGTTTTGAGAACAGAGTAAAACCGAATCCGCTCATCACTACTTTTCAGGAGATCCTCATATACTGTATATAATATATATATTTTACACCAGCAGAGGGAGCTGTTACCATAACGATCTCTCTACTAATATTAATATGTGCACTATCCAGGCAGTGCAGCAGGGGGAGCTAGTTCTTTAATAAAAAACCTTCCCCTATGTACTTTACTGGAGGGAGGGGGAGGACCCATCCTTTACCTCAGACTGGCCCCATAAATGATATTAAACATGGCCCCCACTAAATGTCTTTAACAAAGAGCCTGCAGCAGTGTTATTTTTTTTCTTTCTACTATGCTATATCGCCGCACGCTGCATTGATATTTCTCTGACTCTCACCCGCTGCCTGCTGGCCGGCGCGCGCCGGGACCATTTCCCGTAGCGGCGCCTGTGCTCCGCTTCATCTCCGCTCTGCAGCGCGCCGCTCTACCGTCTCTCCCTGCTCACAGGGAAGACAGGCTGAGTCCCGCGCTGCACTCGGCTCCCGCGCGCCGGCTGCTGTAGACAGCTTCTAGCAAGAGGGGATTTAAACTCCAATCCATTACAGGAGACAATAGAGAGAGATAGAGAGAGAAACAATTAAATAAGGAAATAGAAAAAAAAAATATCTACATGAAAGACCCTAGCCTAAGCTACCTCTTCTCTTCGACCAGTACTCACTATTAGAGGACTTGGAGGATCTCCTGTGGAGAGATGAAGGGATCTTTGTCTCTCCAATATAAAGCGGCCTTGTCTCCCTTTTATTAGGTGGACGCAGCACACTGGTTTAGACGTTTTAGTCAGGAGCTCAATGCTCCACGTGCTGTACCTCCAGCACAATTTTTCAAACTGAGGGAGGAGGGATGTGAAGGGGGAGGAGCCAGCTGTGCAGACCATGCTAATTTTAGATTGTGCCACACCTCCGGTTGCAAGCTTCACACCCCTACTGTATAGGACTCCAGTGTCCCCTAGTGGATGAAAGAGAAATGGGATGTAGTAGAGCATTTAGATGCCGGGATCCCGACCGCTAAAATGCAGACGGGGCTGAGGGCTATTCCCAGTCGTGGGTGTCCACGACACCCATGCAGTAGGAATAGATCCTGTGACGATCACAGCAAGCCCGCAAGGGATTTCATTGCACTCACCCCCCTGCCGGCATTCTGGCACCCGAAACATTCTACAGGTTTGAGATGCCACCTCTACATTTAATTAAGGGTGGCACAGTGGCTAGCATTGCAACCTCAGCACTGAGTTTGCTAACTCAACAGTGTCCTATCTGTGTGCAGTTTGTATGTTTTCCCACACTCAAAACATTCTGCTAGGCTAATTATATTTGGAATAAATTAAGTTGTGTGTGTTTGTGCGCGCGCACACTTGTGTATAAGGGAATTGTGACTTGGGGGCAGTGTGGGTGTGAATGACATGTCGGCACACCAGTGAGGCAGTGTGGGTGTGAATGACATGTCGGCACACCAGTGGGGCAGTGTGGGTGTGAATGACATGTCGGCACAGCCCTGTGTAAATTGCTGTTGCTATATAAACCGTTAAAATAATTTACTTTTTATTTACATTTAGACGTAGTGAATAAATTTGCCGACTTCCCGAGATTTAAGGTTAATAATTCTCCTACATTTTTAAACCGCTCCCCGTATGGTAGTAGGTGAGGTCATGTGTTTCTTAGGTTTAAGAACGGGGTGCAAAATGTGTAAATATTAGTTCATTGTTAATCTGTAAGAGTGGGTGATGTCTGTTGCAACAACCAGGTTCAGTGATATAATGGGAATCAGGAAGACTTGCACAGAAATGCAATAACAACGTATTTAGAGAAACATGTATATAAACAGATAAAGGATTAAGCAGCTGGAACACTCGGGCTTTCCCAAGGGTTAATGTCCTGTGATGTGTTGTCTCGGAATGGTCAGGCAGTTTCCAGGAGTCCCTTCCGATGATGACTCCGCTGCAGTTGGATCAGCCCCGGCTTAGAACTGAGTTTTCTCTGCATCCCCCCAGTATGTAGGCTTACCACACCTCTACCCCATCTGCGTCACCCCTGTCTGCCTTCCCTCCCCTTCAGAAGGTAAGCTCTCACGAGCAGGGCCCTCTGCCCTCATGTGCTTTTCCCTCTTTTTAGGTCTTCTACTCCAGCGGCACCTAGCCCTCTGCGTCTGCCACCCTGATTATTATTTTCAGTGTTCTGTCCCTGGATGTAGCAATGTTAATATACCATGTATTTGTCCTACATTGTCATGTGCTGTAAGTCATTGTTTCTGCTGTGGGGTACACTGGGCTCCACAAGGAAATGGACAATGGGGTGTAGAGTAGGATCTTGATCCGAGGCACCAACAGGCTCAAAGCTTTGACTGTTCCCAGAATGCATAGCGCCGCCTCCTATATCACCCCGCCTCCCTGCACAGGATCTCAGTTTTGCAGTAGCAGGCACTTAACAGAGGGGCTGCTCCAGGCAGCCCTAAGAAGAGCTTTTTTTCTGAGGAAAAAAGTGAAGACTTCAAGGGCAGCAGCAGTGTTACATGTCAGTGGACATTCACGGCTGCTGCTGCTCCGGCTCTCCCCAGCGGCGCTGTACACTCCCGAGCCCTGGTTGCCGGGTACCTACAGCAGGAGGCTCCGGTTTTCATCTTGTCAGGCACACACGAAAGAGTGCACTTAGGGTTTCCTAGTACAATTACCCTGTGATATACATCCAGTTCTTACTGTGTACTGTTATATCCAGGGCTTAAAGTGGTCCTGGAGAGGTGGGGGAACTCGTCTCCCACATGACCCCTCCCGCTTAGCGCACGCCGAAGGTGCGTGCTGCAAAAAGGGGTGTGGTCTCATAAGGAAGGGGCGTGGCCACACAAAAGTACCCCCAATTCAAAATACTGTCTCACAGTAGCACAATCTTCTGGGGGCTGGGCACTATGGTCAGCTAGCAGCCTGGGGATGGAGAAGACAGTAGCGGATACCTTCACAGTGTGGTGCTCTACATGGCTGTGCACCTGGCGTAATGGTCGGAACGGCCCTGAGTACATTGCTTGTGATTAATATTACACCACACAGTAGGATTATACAAGCAAGCAAGCAGCAAGCCTAACTCTGCTACTATGGCCCTGCACAGTGGCTGCAACACATGTCCCACAGGCAGCTAACTAGCTCCAGTATACTGCCCACCCTATGAATATTACTTTTGGAGCTACTAGCATTTACTTGAATTCATTCACAATCTGCAAGCCTGCTTCACTATCCAGTTCATGTGACGCAGTAAAGAAGAGAAAAGTGGAGGTGTGCTGTGAAAAAGGAGGGAGAGAAGAACACATACAATATACACACAGACACACATTGGAATTGTGGAGGAAAAAGCAGAGGCTAGAATTTAGGAAACAAAATGGCAGGCAGAGAGAGAAGGGAGTGTGCCAGTCAGAGTGAAGAGGGGTGCTGTGTGGGCACTGCCACTCTTACCTTAGCCGTTGCCAGGATGATCCTTTTCTTGAGACCGGGCTCATGCAGCTGGCGCTCTGCTCCTCGGTCCCCAGGTTCAACATGCTGGCACATGGGGGTGGTGACTTTGCTGGGCTGTGTGTGCGGGGTGCTGTCGCTGGGTGGGCTGCGTGTGGCGTTTTCCTGGCTGTGGCTGGTAGAGGGGTGTGTGAGTCTCAGTGACTCAGAGTCCCAGCCGCTTGTAACTGCTGCCGTGTAAAGAGGCTGCTGCTGCCCCCAGCCAGGAGAGAAGGGGCGCGATGGACTTAACGCCTCTGCTCCTCCTGTAAAGGATCCGGGCATCCATGCCTAACAAATGGCAGCGGCGGCGCTCTGCACAGTGCAGTCCTCTACGCGGCATAATGGTCGGGCCGGCCCTGGGTGAGCTGCTCTGATCCCCTTAGCATGCCTCACCCAGGGAAGAGCTGATACAGTGACCAGAAGCGAGAAGCCGCCGGACTTTGAATCTGGCGCCGATTGTGCGCCATTCACGGCACCCGGACCACCAGCTAATGAGAAGCTGCCACTTGGCAGCTTCTCATTGGCTGGCGGTCCGCGAGCCGTGATTGGCTCACACCAGACTTTGAAAAAGCTGCCTCTTCTTTAGATTGGTGCTGCAGCTGGTCCGCGAGCCGGGATTGGCTGGCGGCTGCACCCAACTTCACAATGCAGCAGGGACCTGATGCTGTGGCCGGGCGGAGGCGGAACTGGTTCCGCCTGCAATTAGAGGTGACGGAACGCAGTTCTGGCCCACTTTAACCACTGGTTATATCTATTGTTATATAGCTGTGTAAGCTAGTCCAGTGCAGTATTATTGTTGATCTCGTGTCTTTCACTCAACCTGCTATCCCTATATTCTATAACCTGAGGGGGCTTGGTGCGTCAGGTTTTATCTAATATAGGATTTTCACAAAGATATACTGTATTACGTATTTTTCTCTGTGATTTAGTCACCATATCTCTCCTTTATCTCTGCTCGTGCTGACTACACTGCGCAGGGGTTTGGGCTAGAGGTATTGTGCTGCTGACAAATTGTACTGTGTTACCGGATACTGCAAGTTATATCATGTCTACTTCTGAGGGTAACAGTTCTGGGGCTGAACACACTGCCGGTGTTGCTGAAGCCGCAGATACCTATGAGGAGAATATAGCAGCTTTGGGCTCTGGTTCTGGGGGCTCCTTGCCCCCCAGTGGGACGGTGGCAATGGGGGCAAATAATGACCCGCCGTGGGCTGCTTTTTCCACGCTTCTGCATATGCTAGTTCATAAACTAACACCCCCTATGGGACCCCCAATGCCGGTGCAACCGTGTGTGGTCCTTGCAGCTAACCCACCGTGGGCGGACGATTTATCTGCTCAAATAAAGAAGTTGAACCAGTCCCTGACTAATAAAAAAGTCTGACCGTCGCTCGCCTACGTCCAAGGGGTCCTCTAAGCGAGCGCTTGTCTCCTCACAATCCACTGCTGTCACTGACACCTCGTCGGATGAAGACGGCACACTGATCCCACAGGTTCTGATTCAGATACGGCTGATGGGGAGGGTGGTTCACATGTGGATGTTCCTGATCTTTTGGAGGCTATTAAATTAATTTTACAGATTACGGATGATCCCGAACCATCCGTTCCTCCTAAGAAACCAGATAGGTTCAAGCGTCAGAAGGTGATTAAACGAGTTTTACCTCACTCTGACCACCTAATTTATATACGTCAGGAACCCTGGGAAAACCCGGGTACGCAGTTTGTTCCTCAAAAGAAGATGCTGGCTCGCTATCCCCTCGCGCCGGAGCTGTCTAAGAATTGGGAAACGCCTCCTCCAGTGGACTCACATGTGGCTAGGATGGTGGTTTCCTCAGCTGTACCGGTCACCACCGTCACGTCTCTAAAAGAGCCTACGGATAAACGTGTGGAGGGTTGTCTGAAAGCGATTTACACCCTCACGGATGCTGCACAAAGGCCCACTATTGCAGCTACATGGGCTGCAGAGGCCATTGAAGCATGGGCCTTGGAGTTAGATGCTGAAATCTCCTCTGTCCATGCTAGACAATGCTTGTCATATATTGTCACAGCTTCTCGTTATATTAAAGAGGCGGCTTCTGATGCCGGCATCCTGGCAGCCAAGGCCTCTACTACGTCAGTCCTGTCTCGCTGGATATTGTGGCTGAGATCCTGGTCTGTGGATCTGGACTCTAGAAAAACCCTGGAGGTACTCCCTTTTAAGGGAGATATTCTGTTTGGGGAGGATTTAAATAAGATTGTGGCTGACTTGGCTACTGCCAAAACTGCCTGTCTGCCAAGTACTGCTTCTTCTGTGTCGAAGGCTAATAGTACTTCCTTTCGCCCCTTTCGTCCTTCAGTTAAAGCAAAAGGTCAGGCGTACAACAAGCAGGCCCGCACTTCCAAACCTGGTAAGCCTAAGCCCAAAAGAGCCTGGGCGGCCCGTCAGCCATCTTCCAAGACAGATAAGCCTGCCGCATGACGGGGCGGGCCTCCCTCTGGGGGATCCCAGGGGTGGGGGGCCGGCTTCTAGGGAAGACCACTTCAGATGCCTGGGTACAGGAAGTCGTCACTCGAGGTTACGCCGTAGCCTTCAGAAACCGACCCCCTCATCGAATTTGCCAGACAGATGTCCCGTTGGACAAGACAAAGGCAAACACTCTACATTCGGTGGTACAGACCCTCCTGGATACAGGAGTCGTAGTACAGGTGCCTCTTGCGCAGAGGGGCCGGGGGTACTATTCTCCGCTGTTTCTAGTCCCGAAAACGAATTGGTCCTTCCGGCCCATTCTCAACCTCAAGGCATTGAACAGGTTTGTGAAGGTTTCCAAGTTCCGGATGGAAACCCTTCGCTCTGTAGTTCTGGCATTGGAACCTGGGGACTTCATGGTCTCCCTGGATATACAGGATGCTTACCTGCATATTCCTATAGCAGTGTCTCATCAGCAATACCTGAGATTTGCGATTGGCAACTGCCATTACCAGTTTCGGGCGTTACCTTTTGGTTTAACAATGGCTCCGCGAGTCTTTACAAGAGTCATGACGGTGGTACTCCGCCGTTAAGGGGTCAGGATACTGCCGTATTTGGACGACTTGTTAATCCTGGCAAATTCCCCAGAACTTCTCCTGCGTCATCTAGATGTGATGGTCCGGTTTCTGCAAGCCCACGGGTGGCTCATCAACTGGAACAAGTCATCCCTGATCCCTGCTCAAAACATGGTGCATCTGGGAACACTATTGGACACTCACAACCAGCGGTTGTTCCTGTCTCAGGAGAAAGTCCTGAAACTTCAGGACAGGATTCGTTGCTTCCTTTCTCGTCCACAAGTGTCGATACATTCGGCGATGCAGGTGCTGGGCCTCGTGGTGTCAGCATTCGACATGGTGGAGTACGCTCAATTTCACTCTCGCCCTCTCCAGAGGCTGATTCTAGCCAAATGGGACGGCCTGCCTCACCGGATCAGGTCTCAAATGATCTCATTGACTCCGGAGGTCCGTCTGTTGCTGCTCTGGTGGCTCCGGGACCAACAACTGTGCAGGGGCCGTCCGTTCTGGATATCCGACTGGGTCCTGTTGACGACAGATGCCAGTCTAAGAGGTTGGGGCGCGGTGCTGGAGCAACACTCCCTTCAGGGGCGGTGGACCAAGGAGGAGTCCTTCCTCTCGATCAATATTCTGTAGTTGCGGGCGGTCTTCAATGCCTTGAACCTAGCCCAGCATTTAATTCAGAACCGTCCTGTTCAAGTACAGTCGGACAACGCCACCACAGTGGCTTACATAAATCATCAAGGCGGCACTCGAAGCCGCCTAGCAATGAAGGAAGTCTCACGGATTCTACAGTGGGCAGAACGCCATCTACTGGCCATATCGGCAATATTCATTCCGGGAGTCCTGAATTGGGAAGCGGACTTTCTCAGTCGTCAGGACGTGCATGCCGGCGAGTGGGGCCTCCATCCAGAAGTGTTTCAACTCCTAGTGGAAAGGTGGGGCCTTCCAGACATAGATCTGATGGCGTCTCGACACACAAGGTTCCGGTCTTCGGAGCAAGGACAAGGGATCCTCAAGCAGCATTCGTGGATGCGCTGGCGGTACCGTGGAGGTTTCGGCTGCTGTACGTGTTCCCTCCGGTGTCACTCCTGCCCAGGGTAATTCGGAAGTTCAAGCAAGATAAAGGAATTCTGCTTCTCATAGCTCCAGCGTGGCCCAGACGGCACTGGTTCTCAGACCTGCAAGGCCTATCGTCAGAACGTCCAATTCTACTTCCACAACGCCCAGACCTCCTCGTTCAGGGCCCCTGTGTCTACCAGGACCTAGCCTGGCTGTCTTTGACGGCGTGGCTCTTGAAGCTTCCGTCTTAAGGGCTAAAGGGTTTTCTGAGGCGGTCATTCAAACTATGTTGCGGGCCCGGAAACCGGCTTCGGCTCCGATTTACTATAGGGTCTGGCATTCTTACTTTGTTTGGTGCGCATCTAACGATTATGACGCTTCCAAGTTGTTGGCTTTTCTTCAGCAGGGCCTGGACTTAGGCCTGCGTCTGGCCTCCCTCAAGGTTCAAATATCTGCATGTCGGTGTGGTTTCAGAGAAAAATTGCGACCTTACCTGATGTGCATATCTTTACTCAGGGCATGTTGCGTATCCAACCTCCCTTTGTCCCGCCTGTGGCTCCTTGGGACTTGTCGGTGGTTTTGAAGGCGTTACAAGAATCTCCGTTTGAACCTCTTGGTTCAGCTGACCTTAAGTGGCTTTCCCTTAAGGTGGTGTTTCTGCTGGCTATTGCTTCAGCTAGAAGAGTGTCGGATTTGGGTGCCTTGTCCTGTAGTTCCCCATATCTGATATTTCACCATGACCGGGCGGTTCTTAGGACTCGTCCCGGCTATCTACCTAAGGTGGTTTCTTCGTTCCACCTTAATCAGGAGATTGTAGTTCCGGCACTTGTTTCTCCTGATCTGTCTCCCAAAGAGCGGTCTTTGGATGTGGTACGGGCTCTCCGTATCTATGTGAAGAGAACTGCTCCTATTAGGAAATCTGATTCTCTTTTTGTTGTGTTTGGGTTTCACAAACGTGGCTGGCCTGCTCACAAGCAAACTCTGGCCAGATGGATTAGAATGGTGATTGCACATGCTTATGTGAAGGCTGGTCTCTCTGCTCCTGATCACATTAAGGCCCATACTACTCGGTCTGTTGGACCTTCTTGGGCGGCCCAACGTGGTGCAACCCTTGAACAATTGTGCAAGGCGGCTACGTGGTCCTCTGTGAACACGTTCATAAGGTTCTATGCCTTTGATACTGCCGCTTCCCAGGATGCTTCCTTTGGACGCCGGGTTCTTGTGCCCGCTACAGTGCGTCCCCTCCCATAAGGAACTGCTTTAGGACATCCCCATTGTCCATTCCTTGTGGAGC
The DNA here is from genome assembly GCF_028390025.1 of Pseudophryne corroboree. Classification (NCBI taxonomy): domain Eukaryota; kingdom Metazoa; phylum Chordata; class Amphibia; order Anura; family Myobatrachidae; genus Pseudophryne; species Pseudophryne corroboree. The sequence continues at coordinate 19,080,515 of NC_086445.1, read as the reverse complement.
CCAGTGTACCCCGCAGCAGAAAACGAGCTTTACGGTAAGAACTTACCTTTGTTGAAACTCTTTCTGCGAGGTACACTGGGCTCCACAAGGCGCCCACCCTGACGCACTTAGCTTCTTTGGGTTGGTATGGCATTAGCCGCTGACACGTCTCATGTCGTGAGAATGCGGTGTTGTGGCTACTAACCGTTGTCGTCTCTTTTCCTGCTACTGCATTGGACTGGTTAACTAAAAACAGATCCTGTGCAGGGAGGCGGGGTGATATAGGAGGTGGCACTATGCATTCTGGGAACAGTCAAAGCTTTGAGCCTGTTGGTGCCTCGGATCAAGATCCTACTCTACACCCCATTGTCCATTCCTTGTGGAGCCTAGTGTACCTCGCAGAAAGAGTTTTAACAAAGGTAAGTTCTTACCATAAAACTCGTTTTTCTTGTCTTGCTCATTTATTATTATTATTATTATTAAATTTTATTTATAAGGCGCCACACGTGTTTCGCAGCGCCGTACAAAGGACAGTACAGGGGACAAAACATTGCATTACAGTAAATAAATAACAGAAATAGAGTACAGGTAAGAGAGCACCACACATTCTCAAGACATAATACAGCTAAGATGTAAGTATCGAGGGAGTGATCATCGTACTACTAGAGGCTGGTGGCCATAGATGGAGATGAGCCTTTACTAGCAGGATAAAGATGGTCGTTGAGTAGGGGAGAGCTGTGAGTGAAATGTGTTGAGACGAGGGCTTAGATAACAAGAGGAAAGAGGGCCCTGCTCTGAAGAGCTAACAATCTAATGGGGAGGGGCGACAGACAGATGACAAGAGGTGCAGGCAAGTGGGAGGTAGCCTGATGGCAGTATGCAAGCAAAGCTGAGATGTTCACGGCATGAGGCAGGGGGGTGGAGGCGCGGCTTCAGCACTGGGTTATGCATCGGGAGGGTATGCTTTGATGAATAGGTGGGTTTTTAGTGCCCGTTTGAAGCTTTGCAAGGTTGGGGAGAGTCTAATGGAGCGGGGGAGTGCGTTCCACTGCAGGGGTGCAGCACGGGCAAAATCCTGAACTCGTGCATGGGAAGCAGTGACCAGGGCGGTGGAGAGGCGACGGTCATTAGTCGACCGTAGAGGGCGGGAGGGAGTATGAAGGGAAAGGAGGTTGGAGATGTAGGGAGCAGTGGAATTAGAGATGGCCTTGTATGTGAGGGTGAGGAGTTTGAAGAGGATTCTGTAGGGGAATGGGAGCCAGTGTAGATTTTGTTGAAGGGGAGTGGCAGATGTGGTGCGGCAGGAGAGGAAGATAAGCCTAGCTGCGGAGTTCAGGACAGATTGGAGGGGAGCAAGCGAGGCCAGTGAGGAGGACATTACAGTAGTCAAGTCGTGAGATGACCAGTGAGTGGATGATGAGTTTAGTTGCACTCTGGGAGAGATATGGTCTGATACGAGCAATGTTGCGTAGCTGGAAACGACAGGATTGTGCCAGAGCTTGGATGTGGGGTGCAAAGGAGAGGGAGGAGTCAAGAGTGACGCCCAGGCAGCGGAGTTGGGGAACGGGGGAGATGGTGGTGTTGTCAACAATGATGGAGATATTGGTCGGGGGTGTTGCTCTGGATGGGGGTTATGTACTTTAAGCGCCGCGGAACCCTTGTGGCACCATACAAATAAAGTTTATAAACGATAATACTACTATCACTTTAAACCAGGACACTCATGCATTACACAGGTTCTGTGTCTGCTGACTCCAAGTCTACATTTCACATTCGCTCCAGAACCTGTGTAATTCATGAGGGTCCCAGTTTAAAGGGACAGTGTTGTCAGACGAGATGTACTAAGTTTACCTGTTGTTGGAATCCCTACACCTGCTGATAAACAGTCGGAATCCTGACGCCGGACCGGTATTCCCACTTGGTTAGTGTATCCACACCACCAACGTAGTGGGAATAGAACCTGGGGTGAGCAGACTCGCTGCTGGGACTTTGCGGTCGGTATAGTGACAGCTGGCGTCCCATATGTCGGAATATCGTATGTATCCCTGTAAGCCTACAAGTATAAATGCAGCAAATAAAATACTATCATTGGGGCAAGACGAGGAAAAGACCAGATAGTGCCAGGTCCCCGTTATTAGCTCTTTCCCCCGTAACCTCAGCTATGTGCTGTAACGATGGAACATCTGCCCCAGCTTCAGGGGGGAGTGGGCATAGATGTAAGGGGTGGTATTCATGTGACCGGCGGTCTGCTGACCGACAGTCACATGGCCTCCTCCACCATCCCGACGGCTCAGTATCCTGATGGTCGGCATGCCGACCAACAGGGACTATTTCCACTCGTGGGTGTCCACGACACCCATAGAGTGGGAATAGAACCCGTGGCGACCACAGGTCGCCACCGAGCCCGCAAGGGGCTTGTTGCACTCGCCCCTCCCCGCCGGGATCCCGGCGTCCGGTATGCTGCCGGGATCTCGGCGTCGGTAAGCTGACCAGCGGTCAGGAGACCGCCGGTCAGCCATACTACACCCGATGTAAGTACGGTCACCCACACCAGACAAGTAACTCATAGATGATGGATGAACCTTTAAGTCCATAATTAAAATGGAATTTATCATTTTCAGATTGTACTCCAGCTATTGACACCTGGCCCAGCATATTCACCACCATGTTCTGGAGCATTTCACCTTTGGGAGCAAAAACGTAATAAAAAAGCCTGGGTAATAACAGAGAGGGAAGAGGGCCCTGCTCGCAGGATTACACTCTATAGAGCCTTAAGGATGTAGGGTCTTCCATGTCCATATAGGGTTGGAACATGTGACACAGTTCTGCTAGGAGGACAGTGTTGATGGAGGATCTCCATTAGGGAGGTAGAACTATCGGTGTTGTTACTGAGGTGGCAAAGGTGAAACTTAGGGCCTTCAGACAGCTAATCTTCAGACTGCGATCGCCACTGTTGGGACTACAGATCTCTGGATGCTCCTTCTAGATGTGACATAGGGTTCCCGCTCTGGACCATCATGTCAAACGTGCGCTTAATTCTTTATGGGAGTTCTGTCCGCTACCACCAGCCAAGGACTGAGATGCTGGTAGACCTTGCTTCTAAGTGACCAGGACTCTCTCCTCGGCCTCTGAGTATCTCCGCAAGCCCCCAGAGTTCTCCCCAATATAGCATCCAAAGCCTATGATTTCAGAGAAGTCTTCAATGGGTGTAGTTCCCTCCCAGGGTTGACCCCAAACTCCCTTTCCTAGATGATGATCTGATCATTTGCATAATAATCTGATAGAAGGAGAACTTTTCCATGAGATCTGAGTTTGTGACCAGCCGGCTGGCAGACCCTGAGGACACCCCGCGTGTGGCCATAATCTGAAAGAACTTGGTGTCAAACTTGGATGTGATAATAGAGGGGATGGGTAAGATGGACTGGCTGTAAGTGTGCTGCTCCAACTGTCCATGGGGTGCTTTATTGTAGTTGTGTATCCCATGGAGTTATATCAGGGTATTTTATCAAGTGTCGGATGATATGAAGTGACCCCATTGCTTGACTGAGTCTGCTCTCAGCCGCCCCAAACCTTGAGACCGCAGCACACCCTGATAATAGCTAGAAAATCGTGGGAGATCCAAACCACAGGAGCAAGAAGTATAAATAATGAGAGGTCATGCTCCTCCGGGTCAGGTTACTCTGTTGTTCCTGAGTTCAAGATGGCCATTCTCTCTCCGCCATCTTTTCTCTGTTCTACCTGTCACTTTATGCTCCAGTTATTTTAATCCGGGACTGTTTTGTATTGTTTATGTGCCCGGATTTGTTATACGGTTGTAGTAGTGAAAGGGGTGTGGGTAGTGCAGTGCCCTCTAGTGGTCGGTCCATTTTGTACCGTTACAAGTGTTTTGTTTTTTTAAATTGCTTATTTAATGAAGTTCTCTGAAAAACAAGCATCTTTAGGAGCACACAAAGTTGTAAGAGTAACCTCATCTGGGTCATTTATGTGAGATCTGTTTGGAATAAGAGTCATGTACGCAGGAGAGGACAGTGCAGTCCCCTTCCCGTCTCCAGATGTCACATTGAGTAGTTATGAGATAATAAGATAAGCGTTGGGAGGACTTGTCGGTGGGTAAAGCCAAATGTCCCCCAGTGAGATTAGACACTGTCAAAGTCAGAAAAATATCTCTATGCACACTGCCATATTTGCACCTCACACAGGTCTGCGCTGCGCATGCGTGCGCTCTCCCGTGCGTGCGCATACTCGCTGTTGCGGGCGCGCAGTATGTGCATTTACGGTAGAGTTCATGTGTTCGTAGCGTGCGACTCTTTCGTTACATATTTCCACTATATAATGTATTTTGTAGATCATGGTCCCTTTGATAGATTCTGAAAGTTTGGTTAATATAGAATGTTCATGAACAGAGAAATCCCCCTTTGTTTGATACGAAGGGTCAGACAGGAGTAATACAGTGGTGTTTAGTATCCATCGGAAGAATATTTAATTAGAAATATTCCGGTGTTGGTTTGAAGCGGATTAATCGCTCGTGCGAATAGTTATGGACATAAGAAGTTTATGAACATTTACTGTATTTGCACTTACTTATCCATGCGGCGGGAAACCCAGTTTCCCTCCCACCTGAGCTGTTGGAAATAGTCACAGCCCACCTGTATGAATCAACCTATGACCTTTTGTTATAATGCGAGGAGGAATTCCTGTGTCCAATGAACAATGAGATTGTAGGGACCATTGAATTGTATTGTGTGTGGGGCATAAATAGACAAGCCGATCACATCCAGCTCTCACTCTTCAACGGTTATCATTGCTGAAAATCGGGAGCTGGATGTCCAGAGGCGCATGCGATCGTTTCCTTTGTGCGTAAGTTTTCTCCGCAATCATATTGTCTTTCTTGATGTTATGGGCCATATCTCTCTCTCTCTCTCTTCTTCTTCTCTTTCTCTCGTACTCTCTTAAATGTAATAGTATTGTATTGTATTTCCTGTGTAGTTATCTGGTTAGGTAGTCTATGTTATATTGTAGTGTATGACTTGTATTGTATTAATTCTTTTGCAAGTATAACATTCATAATATATATATTAGGCGTTGGACCCTAAGCACGGTATCTGTGTATTTCTTATAGTGTTAAGTATTCACAGAGCGTCGGTGACGCTCAAACAGCTTTTAAGTTAATAAGGTTACACTGTGTTGCATCTACACCCTATCTCTACACTAAGGTTTTACAGCATATTACATTGTTTTTGGTTTAGATTTAAAGGTTTAACATTGTGAGCGTCAGCGCCGCTGGTGATCTCCTCGTGGTCCCGAGCGTCCGCTACGCTATAGCGAATCATTACGTTAGCCGGCAGCCAATAGCGTGCCTGCCTGTGATCTCTCGGCCGTGAGCGAACGTGACGCTTGAGCGTCTCGACCACGGCTAAGCGATCGTTACGCAACGAGCGTACCCTTACGGTACTCCATACGTAAATAGCGTACAGTGTTCTTAGACCTCATAAAGGGTTTTATATAAGATAAATATTTAGCTTTATCAATTGGCGGCTCGTCCTGTCCTTCACATATCTCTGCTAGGTAATTTCAGCAGACATTATCCAGCAGCAAAGGGCGGGAGGTCATATTCCTCGTAGTGCTGTTTGGATAAGCGTCTGCTTCGCTTAGTAAAGGGTGCTGAAGGAATCCGGAACCGGAGGTAAGAACAACACGCTAGTGTCTTTTAAAAAACTGTTTATTTCTGTCTTGCGTACACACGCACATATCTGCATTTCTTTTTCATTTGTGTATTTTCATATATCACTCTCCTGTTTGCCATTTTATAATTGATAAAACGTGCTAAGAGAGATTTGTCGCTATTTCATAGTTAAAGTGTAAAACCCACATGCAACTCTACCTAAGGTAAAAGGAGAGATTGGTGTGTTGTGCGGTAGACGATCGAGGATCATCTACATTGATAAAAGTGTTAGTTGTGTTGCGGTGGACATTGGTTTTGTGTACACGTGTCTCTAACAAAGGGCTGAGACTCGCGTACGCCAAGGCCGACGCACGCAGCGTAAATTACGCAACGGAGCGTCTGGGTACGCCCACGTAACTCAAGTCACACGACAGTTGATTTTTAAGTAGCGCAACAGGCGATAAGTAGCGCAACAGGTGATAAGTAGCGCATCAGGCGATAAATAGCGCAAAAATCAATTTTTAGTGTCCGAAATTTAGATTAACAGATCCTTCTCCAAATTCACAACACATCTGGTCTAAAGAAAATTTCTGCGCAGAAATAGAAATAGAAGCAAAAGTGTACGTGTGGTGAGTGAGTGTTTTGTATATATAAGTTTATACAATTTTACAGGTTGAACCACAAGAAGTCGAGTTCTCGCAGAGGTACATACATGTAAGTGACGTGCATGGTGGCTAGGGAGGCATCTCTGGTTAAACATAAAATTTGAGCAGTAGAGAATAGTAGACCAGGAGGTCATACTACAGACCGGGAGGTCCAGGTACAGCAGACTAAGAAGTCTGCCATAAAAGAGAAAAGGGCACAACCCAGGGGGTTGGTGCAAAAAACCCATATAGGCCAATAAAGCTCTGGCTGAAGGAATTCGCAGCCGAAATTTTCGATTCCACTGGTCGCTCAGTACATAAGATTAGTTGCTTATGTGCTGAACGATTGTACCGCACGTAATTGTGTACATTAGTTAAATCTGACCAGTACCATTTGTGTACGATCCCGGTCATAAAACTATTTGTACACTCTGATGTGATTTGTGTAATTTTTTATTTTCTGAAGGGAAGTTCGCTGGTCACTCAGGAATTGTCCAACAACCAATAGTTACTGGAAAGAGTAAGTGTTCTGCGGATATCCCTCGCATGTTCCAGTAAATAGAGGTTCATAGGGGCCCTGGGTTGAGTACGCCAGCACTAAGGCAGTGTGTGGGTCGTATTGGTCGGCGTGGGCGAGTGAGTGGGGTACTCGGTAAACCGCCACCGTCAGCCTATCGTGAACATTTTGGTTTTTGTAAGGGTTCGCTGAAGACCCTGAAATAAGGTCAGAGGTGGTGAAAGCAACGCCTGCAAGTTATGGGGGCCAATTGTTCAGGAAGGGGGCGATCAACCTCGGTTCGGGTTGATTCAGTAAACCGACCAGTCGGGTCGGCAAGGTACGTAATGTGTGAAAAATATGGCTCACATACAGAGGTTTTATGTGATGAATGGGAGAGAATGACAGTGCATGACGGGGAGAAATTCCCAAGAGTAGGTAGCTTTAGATCAGAAGTGTTGCAAAATTTAAGGAGGAGGATATGTCTCATTAAATCAACAGAGACGAATCCAACATTATGATTATTTGCAGTTATGGCAACAGGAGGGTGAAATACAGAGAGGATTGGCTCTGGCGGCAGGATCTAATCCTATCAAGAAATTGATAGCGACAGCCCCGCCGCCACCATACATATCAGGAGAGAAATTGGTTGCGGAGAATGACGCATTAGGGTGTAACAAACAAACACTTAGCAACTGTGTAAATGTTAATAAGTTAACTAATGCAAGTATTAACCCGTGCAAGTTGTACCCTGTTTTGAACTTTCCCCAGGAGTGTGATCAAGAGGACGAATCGGCAACAATATCGGCGCTCTCTCTAGCAGCCACCATAGCAGAGACAACAGTAGGCACGGCTCCACCCACGAGATTAGTAACAAAAGCCCCTAGCGGAGGGATAGGTGAGGTCGTATCTACAGGTAAGTACGGCACCATACACTACGCTGAAACCATTTCACCACAGGCTGTAGAACCTACACAGAGTGATGTTAGTAAACTTAATCCTGTTAGGGTAATAGCAGTGCCAAATGGGAAAACTGACACGACAGGAATCACTCCTGTTAGGAACATTGCCATGTACAGCCCATTTTCCCGAATGGAACTAAGAACCATAGTGTCTGAGTTCCCTGACCCTAGGAAAGACTTAGTTGCCAGCCAGAAATACATCAGAGACCTAGGGAACACTTTAGAGCCCAATAACAAAGACTGGCAGGTATTGCTGAGGGCATGTTTACCCTCAAATGTCGACGCAGCTCAATTTTTGGCTGACTGTGGATTAGATCAGGATGTACCTCTTACAGATGTGTACAACAAAGATAACGTAAAAAGAATAAGTTTACAGTTAAAAGAGTATTTCCCAGCGGTAGTTAAGTGGAACAAGATTTTCTCCATTAGACAGAGTCAGAAACTGCCATTTCTAGTAATGCCCTGTGAAAATATTCTGCAGCAAAGTACACAGGTATAGAGGACATTAAAACAAACATAAACCATCGAGAAGTAGCAGTATCTGTACTAATGGATGGTTTAAAAGAGACATTAAAGACAAGAGTACAGACCACGCAACCATGTTGGCGAGGTCTGTCGGTGGCTACTTTGAGAGAGGCTGCTATTGATCACGACCGGAATATCACCCGACACAGGGAGTCCCAAGGGGATAAGTTAATGGCCGTAAGTATACAGGCCCTGACCACAAGGCAGCCTTTGTATAAATCACCAAACCCTGTGGGTAAGTCAAATGTGGTAACTTGTTTTTCTTGTCATAGACAGGGACACATGGCACGAGACTGTAGAGTGAAAAATTCACAAAACTCATATCAACCCCCTAGACAACGACACGACACACGACATTGGGAGCAAGGTCCGCAGAGACGGAGTTATGAGCCACATACAGGGGAAACAAAAAGATACCCCCCGAACAGAGACTGGCAAGCCACTGGTAGTTCCCATTTAACCCCTTCACAAGCAGTTGCTGCCAGCGGGATTCAGGGAGGTCACCATACCCAATAGGGGTGTGGCCATACCTGTAATCTGCAGCCAGTAAAATTGATTGCAAGTCTTGGGAGTGAACCTGAAATTGCAATCAATGTAGCTGGTAAATCATTAAACTTTCTTGTAGATACAGGGGCGGCCAAATCAGTGATAAATTCGACAGTGGGCATGAGAACCACTGGTAAGACAATTCCAGCCATAGGGGTAACGGGAGTAGTCCAGCACTACCCTGTTAGCAAACCAGCCGAGATTACAGTAGGGCCGTTACATACCAAGCATTCCTTTTTGCTAGCTGCATCGGCACCGACTAATCTCCTGGGAAGAGACTTATTGTGCAAAATGGGGTGCGTCATTTATTGTACTCCTGAAGGTGTATTCTTGGACATACCTGAGAATCACGCTCAGGAAGTGCAAGACATGTTAGACTCCCCATCAAAATTAATGTCACATACCATTATGACAAATAGGACTCCATCCCAAGTAGAAGAAATTACATCCCAGATACCAGAGTCACTTTGGACTAAAGATGGACAGGACACTGGATTAATGGCAAACGTAGCTCCGGTAGTTGTACAAGTAAAAGATGGTAGGATAGCTCCAAAAATCCCACAGTACCCTCTGAAGCCAGAGGTGGAGTTAGGAGTGTATCCCGTAATAGAGCGCTTGCTACAACAGGGCATTCTGGTAAGAACGTCCAGCACTGCCAATAGTCCCATCTTCCCTGTGAAAAAGAGTGGGGGGAGGGGTTACCGGCTAGTGCAGGATCTAAGGGGGATTAACAAAATAGTTGAGTCAGTTCCCCGTAGTGCCAAATCCAGCTGTCATCCTTATGCAAATCCCTCCCACTGCGAAATTTTTCACTGTTATTGACCTCTGCTCCGCTTTCTTTTCGGTACCTCTGCACCCTGACAGCCAATATTTGTTTGCATTCACATACAGAGGAGTCCAATACACATGGACTCGATTACCACAAGGTTTCATAGACAGTCCAAGTATCTTTTCCCAGGCTTTGCATGATTGTTTACAGTCTTTCCAACCAGAGAGTGGATCAGTATTAATACAGTACGTGGATGATCTACTACTGTGTTCTGATTCATTGGAAGCATCCCTGAAGGATACGAAACAGCTCCTGTTTCATCTTTCAGACACAGGACACAAGGTTTCCAAAGACAAGTTGCAATTATGCCAAACTAAGGTAAAATATTTGGGACACTGTCTAACACAAGGACTGAGACACCTGACCGCTGATAGAATTCAAGCAATTAGAGACATGACTCTGCCACAAACCCAGCAACAGATCAGAACATTTTTAGGAATGTGTGGGTATTGCCGTAACTGGATCCCAGGGTTTTCCATTCTAGCATTACCTTTGCAGGAGATGGTCTCCTCAAACAAACCTGAGCGGATTTCGCATACAGACGAGTCCGAGATGGCATTTGAGAGACTTAAACAGTGCCTAACGCAGGCACCAGCATTAGGTATGCCTGACTATGGGAAACCCTTTGAGCTGTACGGAACAGAAAGTGCTGGTTGCGCGGCAGGCGTCTTAACCCAAAAGCACGGTGATGCCAGCAGGCCGGTAGCATACTACAGCGCTCAGCTAGACACGGTAGCGCGATCCCTCCCCACATGCTTGTGAAGCGTTGCTGCGATAGCATTGCTAGTAACGAAAAGCGAAGATGTAGTGCTAGGTCACAACCTCACAATTCATACACCACATGCAGTGTCAGCCTTGCTAAATTCTGCCCAAACCAGGCACGTCTCATCAGCGCGGTTTACAAGATGGGAATTGGCACTAATGGCCCCCATAAACATCACCATAAGGAGATGCAGTGCATTAAATCCTGCAACATATCTCCCAGGTGTGCCTGGACAGGCACAAAGGGTGGAGGATGAGAGTGGTGGGGAAGGAGAATTTAACACAAAGGAAGACACACATGATTGTATGGAATATTTGACCCAAAATTTTACCGCAAGGCCTGACATCAGTGACAATCCACTGGAAGATGTAGATCTAACTTTCTACACGGATGGTAGTTGTCACAGACAGTCAGACTCGGGAGACTTGTGTACTGGATACGCAGTCGTAGATGACCAAGGCACCATAGAAGCGGAACCACTAGGCCCACCTCACTCAGCCCAGGTTGCTGAACTGGTCGCCCTAACCAGGGCATGTGAATTGGCTAAGGGCAAATCAGCCAATATCTACACCGACTCTAGATACGCATTCGGGGTAGTCCATGATTTCGGAGCCCTATGGCGCCTCAGAAATTTCATGACGGCAGCTGGTACACCGGTAGCGCATGCAGCCCACATCAAAAGGCTTCTAACAGCGATACAGGAACCCGACAGAGTGGCTGTTATCAAGTGTAAAGCACACACATATAGCCAAGACCCAGTATCACTTGGTAACAGCCGAGCAGACGAAGCAGCTAAGTTAGCAGCTGGTATCCCCAGACAGACAGACACCACGCAACTGATGGTATTTAATACCATCAACACACAGAAGTTGTGTGAAATGCAAAATTTGTGTTCCACACAGGAAAAGGCAGTCTGGAAGGCAAAAATATATGGCCAGGAGTCCTCAGGACTCTGGACGGATGGACAAGGTAAACCGGTGGCCCCCAGAGCATATCTCCCATGTTTAGCTGAGGCAGCTCACGGGCTGACTCATCTGGGCAAGGAGGGAATGTGCAAGTTGGTAAGAGCATATTGGTGCGCCCCAGGATTTTCATCTCATGCAAGTAAGAGAGCAATGTCATGCCTTACCTGTTTGAGAAAGAACATCGGAAAAGCAATACCAACAGAACCATCTCATATCCCACCTGCAGGCGGCCCTTTCCAGGTAATACAGATTGACTTCATTCAATTACCCCCTTGTCAAAATTTGAAATATGTACTTGTTTGTATAGATGTTTTCTCAAATTGGGTCTGTCACGATCCGGGTATCTGGACGCCATTTCTTACCCATCAGATGCCTCCTAAGGCTGGCTCAGCGCTCCAGGACCGGATCCCATCTGTTATCCTGATGTGTACATTCCTGTATCCTCTCCTGTCACTCTGGGACGCTGTCACAGTAAACGCCATATTACACCTGGCATGGCGTCTCCCGCGGCCTCCGCCGCCGTCCCTGAACTTCTGCATGCAGAGTGTCTGAGTGGCGATTACGTCAGCCGCGGCCTCCGCTGTGTCCGCGTGGTTGGATGTGCATCTGTCAGCCTGGCGCCTCCTGTCTCCGGTGGCCGGCGCCGCCATTACTGTTTTCATTACCACATGGATTACAAACCAAACTTCCCTCCAAGTGTCTGCATGGGCGCAGCCATCTTGGATTCTGTCAGCTGATCATTTCCACCAATCTGTTCTCAGTATTGATAATCTGCATAATTGCCTAGCCAATCCCTTCCTTGCTGCAGGTATAAATACACTGTGCCTGAGCAAGGAAGGCGTCAGTGCTTTGGTTGTCAAACCTAGTTCCTGTTTGTCTCTCTCCTGTGATTGTCTTCCAGGTTCCAGCTCCTGTCTCAAGACTTCCACCATAGAGACCCGCACCAGCATTCCACCTGCGGTGTAGCCTGACTCTCCAATCCATTGTGGATTCATCTGTTTCCAGCTACAACATTACCTGCTTCCAGCTCAGCTTCCAGCAGAGTACAGCTTCCCTTAAAGGGCCGGTGTCCTTTCTACACTTTACCACTCTCCACCGGTATTATTATTTCTCCGCTCTCAAGTTCTACATTTCAGTTCATATTTCATCGCTCCCAAGTTCATTTATTATTTAACTGGTTCCAGCTAGTATCCACTCCGTGCTAACAACAGTCTGGTTCCAGCCAGTATCCACAGCAGCTGTTTTATCTTCAGCAACCCAGCTTTTCCTGGAACACCAGCTGGCACAATCCTGGGTTATCTCCATTGCTACAGTCGGGCCTGGTAAGGACTTTCCATCTAGAAGATCATAAGAACTATCTCACACTACCAGTGCCCTGTGGCTCCTGCCATCCTGTAGTACCCAGGAACTGTATTTATTATTTGCTGACTTTTACGTTTTCTTTTACTGCTGCTGTGTTGCGGAGTTGTCATAATAAACATCATTGACTTTTATCCAAGTTGTCGTGGTCACGCCTTCGGGCAGTTATTATTTATGTTACTTACATGTCCAGGGGTCTGATACAACCTCCCAGGTTCCGGTATATCTCAGCCCCTACAACTGAGGCTGCCTCCCGTCAGCTCAGGCCCTCAGTTGTGACAGTAAGCACTGACCTAATGAATCCAGCCGGAGACCAGGATCAAGCGGCCAGGCCGATGCAAGAACTGGCAGCCCGACTAGAACATCAGGAGGCTGCACAGGGCCACATCATCCGCTGTCTCCAGGATCTCTCTACTCGGCTGGATGGGATTCAGACAACTCTCCGTGGATTAGGCGTGTCTGGTGCGTCAACCACAGTGACTCCAGCTATAACCCCACCCACCTTACCCATTTCTGCTCCACGTCTTCATCTTCCAACGCCAGCAAAATTTGACGGATCTCCAAGATTCTGCAGGGGATTTCTCAACCAGTGTGAGATTCAGTTTGAGCTACAACCTGGCAATTTTCCCAGTGACCGTACAAAAATTGCCTACATTATTTCTCTTCTCAGTGGCTCAGCCCTTGATTGGGCATCACCGTTATGGGAGAGGTCCGACACCCTGCTATCTTCCTACACTGCCTTCGTGTCAACATTCAGGCGCATCTTCGACGAGCCAGGCCGGGTAACCTCAGCTTCATCCGAGATTCTCCGTTTACGCCAGGGGTCACGTACTGTAGGACAATATCTGATACAGTTCCAGATCCTGGCATCCGAACTGGCATGGAACGACGAGGCCGTGTATGCTGCATTCTGGCATGGCTTATCTGAGCGTATTAAAGATGAGTTAGCTACCAGAGACTTACCTTCTAAGTTAGATGAGCTAATCTCACTCTGCACGAAAGTTGATTTACGTTTCAGAGAGAGAGCAACTGAGCGTGGAAAATCATCTGCTCCAAAATCTTCTGCTCCTCCTCCTCGTCAACTGTCACCATCTAAAGATGAGCCCATGCAACTTGGCCGTTCCCGTTTAACTCCTGCTGAGCGCCGAAGACGTCTCTCCGAGTCTCTCTGTCTCTATTGTGCAGCTCCGTCTCACACCATTAATGCCTGTCCCAAACGTCCGGGAAACTCCAAATCCTAGCTCGCCAAGGAGAGGGCCGGCTAGGAGTAATGATCTCCTCTCCATCTCCTCAAGATTGTAATCTCCCAGTCTCGCTTCAAGTTGCTCAACGTTATCGGAACGTCATTGCCCTCCTTGATTCCGGAGCAGCTGGGAACTTTATTACCGAAGCCTATGTTAAACGGTGGTCCCTACCCACCGAGAGACTTCCTTCGTCCATTTCTTTAACTGCCGTGGATGGCAGCAAAATTTTTGATGCAGTTATTTCTTTAAGGACTCTACCAGTTCGTCTGAGAGTGGGAGTTCTACATTCCGAACTTATTTCTTTTTTAGTGATTCCAAGAGCCACACATCCTGTGGTCCTGGGCCTTCCATGGCTCCGTCTTCACAATCCTACAATTGATTGGACGACTACGCAAATCCTGGCATGGGGTTCCTCCTGTGCTGAGACATGTTTGTTTAAAGTATTGCCTGTCTGTTCTTCCTCCCCCAGGTCATCTGATGTTCCACCTCCTCCATATCAAGATTTCACGGATGTGTTCAGTAAAGCTTCTGCTGATATCCTTCCTCCTCATAGAGAATGGGACTGTCCGATTGATCTCGTTCCAGGGAAGGTTCCACCTCGAGGCCGAACTTATCCGTTGTCTCTGCCTGAGACGCATTCTATGGAGGAATATATTAAAGAGAACCTAGCAAAGGGGTTCATTCGACCTTCTTCTTCTCCAGCCGGCGCAGGCTTCTTTTTTGTAAAAAAGAAAGATGGTGGTCTGCGGCCGTGCATCGACTACAGAGGTTTGAACGACATTACCATCAAGAACCGTTATCCTTTACCCCTGATTACTGAGCTCTTTGACAGAGTTAGCGGAGCTACCATCTTTACAAAGCTGGACTTGCGAGGTGCATACAATCTCATCCGGATCCGTGAGGGTGACGAGTGGAAGACCGCCTTTAACACCCGTGACGGACATTATGAGTACCTCGTCATGCCCTTCGGATTGAGCAATGCTCCAGCTGTCTTCCAGCATTTTGTCAATGAGATCTTCAGAGACATTCTATACCGTCATGTCGTGGTCTATCTAGACGATATCCTCATTTTTGCCAACGATTTAGAGGAACATCGTTTTTGGGTTAAAGAGGTTCTGTCCCGTCTCCGTGTCAATCATCTCTATTGCAAATTAGAAAAATGCGTCTTTGAAGTCAAGTCCATTCCGTTTCTAGGGTACATTGTGTCCGGTTCCGGACTAGAGATGGATCCTGAGAAACTACAAGCAATCCAAAATTGGCCGGTACCCTTAACCCTCAAAGGGGTCCAGAGGTTCTTAGGGTTCGCCAACTATTACCGAAAGTTTATACGAGACTTTTCCACCATTGTGGCGCCTATTACTGCTTTCACTAAGAAGGGTGCTAACCCGTCCAAGTGGTCTGAAGAAGCCATGCAAGCATTTCATCTTTTAAAACAAAGGTTCATCTCTGCGCCTGTTCTGAAACAGCCTGACATCGACTCTCCTTTCATCTTAGAGGTGGATGCCTCCTCCGTTGGAGTAGGAGCGGTGTTATCTCAGAGGGCTAAAGATGGCCATTTACACCCTTGCAGTTTCTTCTCCCGGAAGTTCTCCCCAGCTGAGCGCAACTATGCCATTGGCGACCAGGAGTTGCTAGCCATCAAGCTCGCTCTAGAAGAGTGGAGGTATCTGTTGGAGGGAGCTTCTCATTCAATCACCATACTTACAGACCACAAGAACCTTTTATACCTGAAGGGCGCACAATGTCTCAACCCTCGTCAGGCCAGATGGGCACTTTTCTTTTCCAGGTTCGACTTTAAACTCCAGTTCTGTCCGGGCTCTCAGAATCGCAAGGCCGATGCCCTTTCCCGCTCATGGGAGCAAGAAAATGAGTCAGAGTCTTCAGACAAGCATCCTATTATAAATCCGTTGGCATTCTCCACGGTAGGGATGGACTCTACGCCCCCATCAGGGAAAAGTTTTGTGAAGCCGATGCTAAGGAAGAAGCTCATGCATTGGGCCCATGCTTCCCGTTTTGCCGGACATACAGGTATCCAAAAAACCCTGGAGTTTATCTCTAGGTCCTATTGGTGGCCAACTCTGAAAAAAGACGTCTTGGAGTTTATTGCATCTTGCCCAAAGTGTGCCCAACATAAAGTATCCCGCCAGTCGCCTGCGGGGCAACTGGTTCCACTATCCGTTCCCCGTCGACCATGGACCCACTTGTCGATGGATTTCATTACAGACTTACCCATGTGCAACAAGTTCAATACCATCTGGGTGGTAGTTGACCGGTTCACCAAGATGGCACACTTCATTCCTCTCACCGGTCTTCCGTCAGCTTCCAAGTTGGCTCAAGTATTCATACAAGAGATCTTCCGACTCCACGGTCTTCCTGAAGAAATTATCTCAGATCGAGGAGTTCAATTCACAGCCAAATTCTGGCGAAGTTTATGTCAAGTCCTCCAAGTCAAGCTAAAGTTTTCCACGGCTTACCATCCTCAGACCAATGGTCAAACCGAGAGGGTGAATCAGGACTTGGAGGCCTTCCTCCGCATCTATGTGTCCTCCTCTCAAGATGACTGGGTTCAATTACTTCCCTGGGCCGAGTTCTGTCATAACAACCAGTATCATTCTTCATCTGCTTCAACACCATTCTTCACTAACTTTGGATTCCACCCTAAAGTCCCTGAGTTCCAACCGCTTCCAGCAACTTCTGTTCCCGCAGTGGATATCACCTTGCATCAGTTTGCCAATATCTGGAAGAGCGTACGATCAGCTCTGCTCAAGGCATCGTTCAGGTACAAGAAGTTTGCGGATAAGAAGCGTCGAGCAGTTCCTGCTCTCAAGGTGGGTGATCGGGTATGGTTATCCACGAAGAATTTGAGGTTAAGAGTTCCCAGTATGAAGTTTGCACCTCGCTATATCGGTCCTTTCAAGATTGAACAAGTCATCAATCCTGTTGCTTACAGACTTCAGTTGCCTCCCTTCTTAAAAATACCCAGGACATTCCCTGTTTCCCTGTTGAAACCGCTGATCTTGAATCGGTTTCATTCCTCACTTCCTCCAACTCCGAAAGTCCAAACTCAACGAGGCGTTGAGTATGAAGTGGCCAAGATCCTGGACTCACGTCACCGTTACGGTCAACTACAGTATCTTATTGACTGGAAGGGTTACGGCCCTGAGGAACGTTCATGGACCAATGCTTCTGATGTCCATGCTCCTGCCTTGGTCCGGAGATTCCATTCCAAGTTTCCTCAAAAGCCAAAGAAGTGTCCTGGGGCCACTCCTAAAGGGGGGGGGGGGTGCTGTCACGATCCGGGTATCTGGACGCCATTTCTTACCCATCAGATGCCTCCTAAGGCTGGCTCAGCGCTCCAGGACCGGATCCCATCTGTTATCCTGATGTGTACATTCCTGTATCCTCTCCTGTCACTCTGGGACGCTGTCACAGTAAACGCCATATTACACCTGGCATGGCGTCTCCCGCGGCCTCCGCCGCCGTCCCTGAACTTCTGCATGCAGAGTGTCTGAGTGGCGATTACGTCAGCCGCGGCCTCCGCTGTGTCCGCGTGGTTGGATGTGCATCTGTCAGCCTGGCGCCTCCTGTCTCCGGTGGCCGGCGCCGCCATTACTGTTTTCATTACCACATGGATTACAAACCAAACTTCCCTCCAAGTGTCTGCATGGGCGCAGCCATCTTGGATTCTGTCAGCTGATCATTTCCACCAATCTGTTCTCAGTATTGATAATCTGCATAATTGCCTAGCCAATCCCTTCCTTGCTGCAGGTATAAATACACTGTGCCTGAGCAAGGAAGGCGTCAGTGCTTTGGTTGTCAAACCTAGTTCCTGTTTGTCTCTCTCCTGTGATTGTCTTCCAGGTTCCAGCTCCTGTCTCAAGACTTCCACCATAGAGACCCGCACCAGCATTCCACCTGCGGTGTAGCCTGACTCTCCAATCCATTGTGGATTCATCTGTTTCCAGCTACAACATTACCTGCTTCCAGCAGAGTACAGCTTCCCTTAAAGGGCCGGTGTCCTTTCTACACTTTACCACTCTCCACCGGTATTATTATTTCTCCGCTCTCAAGTTCTACATTTCAGTTCATATTTCATCGCTCCCAAGTTCATTTATTATTTAACTGGTTCCAGCCAGTATCCACTCCGTGCTAACAACAGTCTGGTTCCAGCCAGTATCCACAGCAGCTGTTTTATCTTCAGCAACCCAGCTTTTCCTGGAACACCAGCTGGCACAATCCTGGGTTATCTCCATTGCTACAGTCGGGCCTGGTAAGGACTTTCCATCTAGAAGATCATAAGAACTATCTCACACTACCAGTGCCCTGTGGCTCCTGCCATCCTGTAGTACCCAGGAACTGTATTTATTCTTTGCTGACTTTTACGTTTTCTTTTACTGCTGCTGTGTTGCGGAGTTGTCATAATAAACATCATTGACTTTTATCCAAGTTGTCGTGGTCACGCCTTCGGGCAGTTATTATTTATGTTACTTACATGTCCAGGTGTCTGATACAACCTCCCAGGTTCCGGTATATCTCAGCCCCTACAACTGAGGCTGCCTCCCGTCAGCTCAGGCCCTCAGTTGTGACAGGGTCGAAGCATTTCCTGCGGCCACAAATACCGCTATGTTTACTGCTAAGAAAATTGTGCAGGAATTTGTATGTAGATATGGTATCCCTAGAATAATTGAAAGTGATAGGGGTACCCATTTTACAGGTGATGTCTTTCAAGGAATGTGTAAATTGATGGGAATTGATAGCAAGCTGCACACTCCATATCGTCCACAGGCGAGTGCGAAGGTAGAAAGAGTGAACAGCACTATTAAAAATAAACTGAGCAAAGTTATGGCAGAGACAGGATTGACATGGCCAGAAGCTCTACCCATTGTACTGTACAGCATCAGAACCACTCCCAGGTCCCCTCTTAATCTGTCTCCCTTTGAAATCTTGATTGGTCGACAACCGCATGTTATGATTAACCCTCAGGATGATTTGAAGTGTAACAATGAAGTGACTGTAAAGTACCTGGTTAATATGAGTAAACAGCTAAGGAATCAAAATGATAATTTGAAATTAGTGATTCCTGATTTACCAGATAGTAATTGTCATGACATTGAACCTGGGGATTATGTAATGATACTGAATTTTCTACGCTCAGGTTGCCTTATTGACAGATGGGAAGGACCATACCAAGTCTTATTGACTAGCACTACAGCATTGAAAGTTGCCGAGAGAGAGACTTGGGTTCATTCGTCCCATTGTAAGAAGGTTGCTGATCCAGAGAGGTCCCGTGATAAGGAACAGACGGTAGAGGAAGTTGTATCACTGGAGTGTCTGTTCCAGGAGGACTGAGGCGGCACCTGAGCATTGAGAATCACAAGATCAAAAGCAGTTGTCGATTCCCTGTTCCCTTTTATTGTTTTTCTCCACTTCCCATCCCCTCTCCCTCAAATTATTTTTCCCCCTTCTCATTCTTCTTCGTTTCCTCCTATAAGATGGACTTGCCCCAAGAGACTGTGATCCGGATTTTCCTGTTGACCATGATGTTGACCAGAGCAATCTGTTCCGGCGAGAGTACCATGGAGGTCGAGAGAGGTTCTGGAATGGGTTCTGATGACAGAGATGGAGGCGTAGTTTCCCAAGAACAACATAATCAACAAGCAAAGGCGAGTATCAGAAAACGATCCGATAGCATTGACCATAGAAGGAATTGTGAAGGATTGTTAGCTGAAGAAAACTGTATCTGTAGGCTCTGTGACAACGTAGTTGAGGATGGGTGCATTAAGAAATGCCAATCCAGTTTTAATATCCACATGGACCGGCATCCCTTGAGTGACTATCACTCTTTAGTGGGTAGTGTGTTAAATCAAACAGATTGTTGGGTATGCTCTCAAGTACCTCAAGGTCATAGCAAATCAGGACTAGTACCATTTCCTTTAACGATAGGGGAGGTACTTGAGCTAAGTGGTGGGAGGCCGGTGGACAGGAGGTTTAATATCTCCAGTCCTCCTAGTTTGAAGCTCCACCAATATCATGTGGATAGATCCCTCATATGTTTTAACATTTCCAATCCCCGAAAGCCGGGAAATTGGGAAGTGTCATGGAGTAACCAAACCATGACCTTTTCATATAGAGCAGATAGAATGCCGACAGATACAGAGCTTGTACGCCACATAGCCAGTAGAGGAAAATCTTTCCGATATAGGTATACCCTAGGAAATAGGATTACGAGAGTTGGAGAGGTATCACCAGGATACTGTGCACATATCGTACAAGCCGATACGTGTACTAGACAGATGGGAGAATTAGGGTTAGGAGATTTCACATGGAAGATGTGTAATATGGTTATGTCCTACTCCGTCCCATATGTTCTCCCCGATGATGCATATTTCATATGCGGGAGGAAGGCGTATAAGTGGCTTGCCCCAAACTCTGAAGGATTGTGTTATATTGGAAAAGTACTGCCTGAAGTAATGACTGTATCACATGCCAAAATGAAGGATATACACCGTGTTGCCCAAGCTCCTTATACTCACACCCATTACGAGCACGTAGTTAAACGGCACCTGATAGAAAGAACAGAGCATCCGGCCTCTGACATGATCCATGAATCCACCGGGATTCAGGTTCTAATCGCGTTAGATTTCACTCGCACCGCCAGAGGAGTGTTGAATTATAAATACATATCTGCGCTCGCAAATTTGTTAGACAATATCACAGAAATGTATGATGACACGTTTAGGTATACTGGAAGAGAACTTCAAGCTTATAAAACAGAACTGGTTCAGCATAGAATGATTCTCAATTATCTCACAGCAGTAACAGGTGGATATTGTGTCACACTGGCAACGCAGTACGGCGTGAAATGTTGCACATATATTACAAATAGTACCGAGGACCCGGTCGAGGTCATAGACCAAAAGATGGACGATATTCTCCAACTGAAGTGGGAATTTCGCAGGAGACACAATCTCACCCTTGCTGCTGTGAGTAATGAGCTGACTGGTTGGGTGTCATGGTTGAACCCGCGAAATTGGTTCTCCGGTTTAGGAGAATGGGCTCAAGGAGTCATAATGGATGTTGGGAAGTTTCTCCTATGTATCTTAGGTGTTATCATAACGATTGGCTTGATATTTAGATGCGGTCAGGCTTTAACGAAGTGCAAACGAAGTACCAGGGTGATGAGTTTAAGGAGTGAGGAAACTGTAATTCCAATGGATTTGATTTATGACCCAAATGTAGAAACAATGATGTAATGAAAATGCGATTTCTACGGTCCGTTTCTTTCACCTGTTTTTCCGTTTTCTCCAAGGTAAAAAGACCCACTTGGACGAGGAATTTGATGAGCCGATATACAGACAACAGATGGATTAAAGAAGAAGTTTTGACAACCTGATACGCAGATTTTTGATGAACTTTGCCATAGATCCCCAGTTTCCCTAGAAATTTTAAAATGACGCTAGCCCAACACTTTTGTAAATCTATGGACATTGACAAAGCTTTTGCTCGCACCTTATGGGCAAAAGCACAAAGAAGACTGCATTCAACAGACACCGAACAAGACTTCAACCGACAAATGTTCATTTACCTGACATAGAATACCACTGCATTTACCGTAATTATGTCTTTTCTTCATCTCTACAACCTTCAGGTAATTACACACATAGTATAAGGAATACAGGCACAGATATCAGCAATCACATGTTCCCCCATTCATGTATCATCAACTAAAATGTGCTCCCCATTTTGTTCAAAATCCGAAAAGAGCTCGGTAAAGTTTGACAGCCCATCCACAGACCCGTACCACGGGATAAGAAGGAATTCAAATGTATACTTCGCAATACCTCGAAGCTTGATTTAAAACACGTACGGCACGATGATACATGACCCCCAAGCACGGATTCATACACACATGCTTCTGCTATCACACTAGGTCATACCCTTTTCCTACCTTCTCCTCTCCTCCCCTACCCAACCATGTAAATGTATTAACCCCTGACATATATTTTTCTCTTTTTGAAATGTTTTAGGAAGTGGCAGTTATTGTTGACTGCCAAAGGGTGGACTGTCAAAGTCAGAAAAATATCTTTATGCACACTGCCATATTTGCACCTCACACAGGTCTGCGCTGCGCATGCGTGCGCTCTCCCGTGCGTGCGCATACTCGCTGTTGCGGGCACCCGCGGGCGCGCGGTATGTGCATTTACGGTAGAGTTCATGTGTTCGTAGCGTGCGACTCTTTCGTTACATATTTCCACTATATAATGTATTTTGTAGATCATGGTCCCTTTGATAGATTCTGAAAGTTTGGTTAATATAGAATGTTCATGAACAGAGAAATCCCCCTTTGTTTGATACGAAGGGTCAGACAGGAGTAATACAGTGGTGTTTAGTACCCATCGGAAGAGTATTTAATTAGCAATATTCCGGTGTTGGTTTGAAGCGGATTAATCGCTCGTGCGAATAGTTATGGACATAAGAAGTTTATGAACATTTACTGTATTTGCACTTACTTATCCATGCGGCGGGAAACCCAGTTTCCCTCCCACCTGAGCTGTTGGAAATAGTCACAGCCCACCTGTATGAATCAACCTATGACCTTTTGTTATAATGCGAGGAGGAATTCCTGTGTCCAATGAACAATGAGATTGTAGGGACCATTGAATTGTATTGTGTGTGGGGCATAAATAGACAAGCCGATCACATCCAGCTCTCACTCTTCAACGGTTATCATTGCTGAAAATCGGGAGCTGGATGTCCAGAGGCGCATGCGATCGTTTCCTTTGTGCGTAAGTTTTCTCCGCAATCATATTGTCTTTCTTGATGTTATGGGCCATATCTCTCTCTCTCTCTCTCTTCTTCTCTTTCTCTCGTACTCTCTTAAATGTAATAGTATTGTATTGTATTTCCTGTGTAGTTATCTGGTTAGGTAGTCTATGTTATATTGTAGTGTATGACTTGTATTGTATTAATTCTTTTGCAAGTATAACATTCATAATATATATATTAGGCGTTGGACCCTAAGCACGGTATCTGTGTATTTCTTATAGTGTTAAGTATTCACAGAGCGTCGGTGACGCTCAAACAGCTTTTAAGTTAATAAGGTTACACTGTGTTGCATCTACACCCTATCTCTACACTAAGGTTTTACAGCATATTACATTGTTTTTGGTTTAGATTTAAAGGTTTAACATTGTGAGCGTCAGCGCCGCTGGTGATCTCCTCGTGGTCCCGAGCGTCCGCTACGCTATAGCGAATCATTACGTTAGCCGGCAGCCAATAGCGTGCCTGCCTGTGATCTTTCGGCCGTGAGCGAACGTGACGCTTGAGCGTCTCGACCACGGCTAAGCGATCGTTACGCAACGAGCGTACCCTTACGGTACTCCATACGTAAATAGCGTACAGTGTTCTTAGACCTCATAAAGGGTTTTATATAAGATAAATATTTAGCTTTATCAACACCTATTTCCGTACAGGAAGTGCTCAGTATGTATATAAACACTACATGTATAAGCGAAATAAGTTATAATGTCAGATATGCAGAGTGACCTATATATAACCACCCGGTGGGTCCTTCTTTAGAGGACGAGCAGAGTAAGATAAAAGGCAGGTATGTAGTTATAATGTATGTGTGTGTATATGATCTGCGCCTAATGCTGTACAGCATGATGTTGGGGAATCAGTGATTATACACATTCATATTATTCGGATTTGCATCTTTTATTTCTTAGGCGCCACTAAGTGTGGGCAGCGCCGTACGTGGAGTGAACATAGAAATAAGTCACAGGGTATTATACACAACACATAACCATAACATAAATACCATAGTAAGAGCACGATCATTACCCACAGGATGTAGCAGACACTTACAGGGGATGGGCCGGGGCCCTGGCTGTAGCTTGTAGGGGCGGGCAGTGATGAGGCGCAGAGGGGGACTACAGGTCTCAGTGGTGCTGTATCACCCATATGGGTGAGCGGGCAGTATCAGTGTCACTGAAGGGGACAAGGTGAAAAAACAATAGGGGCACTGGCGGTAAGGATAGTGCTAGGGGAGAAGGTCATTGCGAAGTTCTTACATCTACAGTGATGAGGGTGACCTGGGAGGCAGGAGAGAAGAGGAGGGCTGCTGGGCTTCAGTATATAAGGTTATGTAACGCTGGTGAGACTGGCAGAAAGTCTGACAGATGAAGTGGGTGTGTTATAGGGGTGGGGGCCACAATGCGGGAGAAATCTCACAGGTGGACATGAGAGAAAGTGACCAGAGTAGAGGGGGCGAGAGATGAAGTCTGAGGCGTAGGTGGGGAGGAGTGATTAAAGGCTTTATAGGTGTGGGGTATAGGAATCCAGTGCAGGAGGTTTCAGTGTGGGTGAGAGAGGAACATGAGATGAGCAGCAGTGTTCCGGAGAGAATGCAGATGGGGAGGGTGAGGGAGGACAGAACTGAGAAGGTTACAGTGGTCTATAAGTGGGAGAAGATGTGAGCGTTTTGTGGCATCAAATAATGAAGGGCTGGATTCTAAGATGTTCCAGAGGTGGAAGCGGCATAATGGAGAGAGGCCTTATTCTGAGGAGAGAAGGAGAAAGTGAAGTGAAGAACCAAGGCAGCAGATATGGGCACGAGTGGTGAGAGGGGGGACACAGTTCCGACTGGTCCATGTGACGTTCCATGAAGCACTAGTACATCCTGGAGAAGATGGCGGACAGGCACTGGGAGGAGATGTAAGAGAGGATTAAGGGAAGGTGGCCGGGGATGGAGGGGTAGATGCGAGGGTCATCAGTGTATAGCTTGTATTGGTGGTGTACAGGGAGGAGGTTGAAAGGTGGAGGTGTAGAGTGAGAAAGAAGTGGAAGAGAGGAAGTGTAGAGGGAGAAGGAGTTATATAGGGAGGAGGTGGAAGGGAGAAGAAAGTGGAAATGTAGAGGGAGGAGGTAGAGGTAGAAGGAGTTCTATAGGGAGGAGGTGGAAGGGAGAAGAAAGTGGAAATGTAGAGGGAGAAGGAAGTGGAAGAGAGGAGGTAGAAGGGAGGAAGTGTAGAGGGAGAAGTAGTTATATAGGGAGGAGGTGGAAGGGAGAAGAAAGTGGAAATGTAGAGGGAGGAGGTGGAAGGGAGAAGAGGGAGGAGGTAGAAGGAGTTCTATAGGGAGGAGGTGGAAGGGAGAAGAAGGTGGAAATGTAGAGGGAGAAGGAAGTGGAAGAGAGGAGGTAGAAGGGAGGAAGTGTAGAGGGAGAAGTAGTTATATAGGGAGGAGGTGGAAGGGAGAAGAAAGTGGAAATGTAGAGGGAGGAGGTAGAGGGAGAAGGAGTTATATAGGGAGGAGGTGGAAGGGAGAAGAAGGTGGAAATGTAGAGGGAGGAGGTAGAAGGAGTTCTATAGGGAGGAGGTGGAAGGGAGAAGAAGGTGGGAATGTAGAGGAAGAAGGAGTTATATAGGGAGGAGGTGGAAGGGAGAAGAAGGTGGAAATGTAGAGGGAGGAAGTGTAGAGGGAGAAGGAGTTATATAGGGAGGAGGTGGAAGGGAGAAGAAGGTGGAAATGTGGAGGTGTAGAGGGAGAAGGAAGTGTAGAGGGAGGAGAAGATGTAGAGGGACAAGGAGTTATGCAGGGAGAAGGTGGAAGGGAGAAGAAAACTGAGGGCAAAACTGAGACACTTAGGGGACACCTACACTTGGTGGGAGGGAGGGGAGGTAGCACTGACATCCCATACAGCTCAGCAATGTGCCTTTCCTGTCGCTGGCTCTGGTTGGTGTAAGTATAAATGCAATCACTGATGATAGAAATTGAGTTTGTTCCTCTGCACTGAGCCAACAGGAATATAAAACATCATATTTGGAGATAAAGAACAAAAATAGAAATATCCAAAGGGATGAGGCTCCTCTCTGGGGGGAGTATAATACCATGCCAGGCTGAATATGCCCTAGCAGCGTACAGCGGATTGTTACATTACTAGGCACGCACACATCTTACCACTGTGCTAAGCATGGTGACCGATCAAACAATCTATGTGCTAAACCATTGTTCGGTTCTAGTGATCCCCAAGTGGTACCAAATATACTGAAATAAAATAATACAACATATATACTGTGTGTGTATATAAAATATATATAATAATTGCAAAGGTAGTTGATTTGCAGACTTGCGCTATGCCTACATAGTCTGGAACCAGACTTAGTCTTACTTGTGAATATTTGGTAATAATTATGTTAGGAAGCGCAGTCCACAGTGAGGCTGATCCTCTCGGCTCAGCACCAGCTCATGTAACATCATAGTTACATTTCTGATCCACTATATGATAATTCTAATAATAATACCATCAGGGTGAATGTTTTCTGCTGTAAGATATTATAGACGATGTTGCGCATTTTACTGACGTTAATGTGTCACACCGCTTTTATAGATTCCTTTCACGCTCATTATTGAGGTTTGCTACATATATACAGCTTTCTATGAGTGATCTGTCGCCTACGCCTATTGCCGTGCCTCGTACCTCAGTGATGTGACTCTTTCCTTGATAGGCAGTGTCATAATGAATTTTGGTTGATGTAAACTAAGCCGTTGCCACACACTAAATCATGTTTCTTATTTTACATCAGTGTCGTGTGGACCCCAGGTCACGGCGGTAAGTCCCTGATAACCGAGCAGCGCCAGAGTTGCGTTTCCCATCAGCCTTTATGTCGGTCCATTGCCATCATATCACATTAGTACTTTGGAACGTAGTGTTGAATTACAGAGTATTAAGTTGGAGTTCGTTAGCGTTTCTGCTCCTCACGCGTTTCGCTCCAGTTTCCTGGTTGGAGGCCACTTTCAAGGCCAACTAACGCCATGAGACTGAAGTGCTTGACATCAACGCCTGATGGGTCCTGGATCACACAGGTGAATGTTCTCGTGAAGTCTTCCGGTTGAGTGGACGTGAACTCCAGAGGCTTTTCCACGTAACAGGGCATCTCGTCTTTGCGTAGGCTGCAAGGAAACAAGCGGTCAGCAATCTACAGCCGCCATTATAAAAACGCGTGTGTGTACACTATATTTATCTGTCTAAAAGGTCTGGCCACCCGCACATAGTGGAAGAAGCCATTTCTCCGGCAGGATCCACAGGTTATCCACAGGATAACATTGGGATATGATGGAGCGACAGCGGATTGGTACCAAACCATCACAAGCTTTCTGGCCTCCCAGAATGCACCGGGCTCGTCCATATAATCCTGCCCACTGACTCAGTCAAATCAGTTTTTTGTTTGGTGCGGCAGGAGCCGGACCATGGTCACAGGGCTGCTGTTCTTTGGTAGCCCTAAGCTTTATTTGATTTATTTTTATAGTCTCACTATGTTTTCTGAGGGATCTTTCTTAACAGTGTCTTAAACGCATATTGGAAAGAATCGCTCCAACAACTCTCCGCCAGGTCGCAACAACGCTTACCCACGGTACAAGTGCTGTCTCGACGGGCGTCTGTGTCGGATATTACTAGCAGGTCCAGCAGACGTTACCAGGCTGTGGCCGGAGCACGGGGAGAAGGTAAGGAATCGGTTCCGCTTAGAGGGGGAATACGGACACAGCCGCACTGATTTGGGAGGAGACTACCAAACAGTAGCTGGCGTGCCATCACCAAGGGTGCTCTAGCGCTAGGCTTTAGGGATCATAAGGCGCCAGGATTAGTTGAGGCTGCGATCCCTAGGGTTGATGTCAGATGCTCTCCTGGTCGCCCCTCCCCCAGTTCATGACCAGTTACCGTGCGTCTCCCGCCATGAACTGATTACCTCACTTCCATTTCAGACGCTACCACGAGGGGACTCGGTCGCAGCATAGGCCGCTGCGTCTGTATACACTAAGGTTTACCGCTAAGAGACTAGGTCGCAGACATTTTAATATGTAATGATGACAACCAATGTGGGGCTCACTTACATCAGGACTGAGTTTTGTTTTTTTAACTTCGTGAAATTGGCTTCTATTTAATTTTTTTTCTATTAGTTTAAATGGGCGTGTTATTTAGACCCAATGAAGCTCTTAATTGACATCCCAAACATTATTTACTGATCTGACTAATATTCATGAATATTTTGCAGTACAATGGCAGGGTGACACTGAACAGCGTATTTCATCTTCATGGCTAATGTCTGGAAAATGACTCATCTTTACCTAAAAGTCTCAGATTTCTACGCCGCAATGTTGGGTGTATATTGTAAACGTTAATAACAAGTGCCATCCAATCAGCTCCTAACTGCCATGCTACAGGCTGTTTGAAAAATGACAGTTGGGAGCTGATTGTCTGGTACTTTATCACCGTACAATTTATCACTCTCCAAGGCTTGATAAATCTGGGTCACAGAGAGCAGCATCTCACCTCTCCGCTTGCTCCCTCACCCGGCCGTCGGGGTACGCGTCCTCAATGAAACTGTTATTTACCAACCAGTAGACCACGTGGAACCTCGGCCATCGAGTTTCCGCTGTGCACAGTATCCTGCAGCTGTCACCTGGGGAGGGGGCAGAATGTACATCTCGGTGACAAGTAACCAATCAAAGGACAGCAACACACCTACAGGTAAGGTGGGGACTATCAGGGAGTCATTATAGCGGCACAACTATCCAGGGAGCATTTTACTTTAATACATTGTGATGACACTTAATGCACAGCTTTTTGTAGGGTGTTATAATTATAAAGTTATGACCATTAAGGACTGTAGAGGGCACGCACCAATTGCAAAACACATCTTGCTGCCTTTTTTTGACTGGGTCACTAAAATAATAGTAATATAAGTAAGGCTTTTGACAGGGTCCCACATCACAGACTGCTGAATAAACTGGGATGGGATTGGATACTAAGATGGTTAAATGGATAAGAAACTGGTTGCAGGATAGGAAACAGTTGTAGTAAATGGAGTGCAATCTATGGAGGGAAATGTTACCAGTGGAGCACCCCAGGTACTTGGACCAGTGCTTTTTAATATGTTTATTGGTGACATTGCAAATGGCATTAAAGGGAAAGTATACCTTTTTGCAGATGACAGAGATATGCAACAGGTTAGACACACCAGGTGGGGTAAAACAAATGACTGAGGATCTAGGTAGACTAGAGGAATGGTCACGAGTGTGGCAAATACAGTATAATGCCACAAAAATGCAAAATCATGCACTTGAGTCTCAAAAATCCAAAGGCTAAATACAGTATAAATGGCACTATACTGGGAACTACTGAGGAGGAAAGTGATCTAGGAGTCACTATCTCAGGTGATATAAAGGATAAATATAGTATTAATGGCACTATACTGGAAACTACTGAGGAGGAAAGGGATCTAGGAGTCACTATTTTATGTGACATAAATGATAAATATAGTATTAATGACACTATACTGGAAACTACTGAGGAGGAAAGGGATCTAGGAGTCACTATCTCAGGTGACATAAAGGATAAATATAGTATTAATGGCACTATACTGGGAACTACTGAGGAGGAAAGGGATCTAGGAGTCACTATCTCAGGTGACATAAATGCTAAATATAGTATTAATGGCGCTATACTGGGAACTACTGAGGAGGAAAGGGATCTAGGAGTCACTATTTCAGGTGACATAAATGCTAAATATAGTATTATTGGCACTATACTGGGAACTACTGAGGAGGAGAGGGATCTAGGAGTCACTATTTCAGGTGACATAAAGGATAAATATAGTATTAATGGTGCTATACTGGGAATTACTAAGGAGGAAAGGGATCTAGGAGTCACGATTTCAGGTGACATAAAGGATAAATATAGTATTAATGGCAGGAAACTGGAAACTACTGAGGAGGAAAGGGATCTAGGAGTCACTATTTCAGGTGACATAAAGGATAAATATACTATTAATGGCACTATACTGGAAACTACTGAGGAGGAAAGGGATCTAGGGGTCACTATCTCAGGTGACATAAAGGCTAAATATAGTATTAATGGCTCTATACTGGGAACTACTGAGGAGCAAAGGGATCTAGGAGTCACTATTTCAGGTGACATAAAGGATAAATATAGAACTAATGGCACTATACTGGGAACTACTGAGGAGGAAAGGGATCTAGGAGTCACTATTTCAGGTGACATAAAGGATAAATATAGTATTAATGGCACTATACTGGAAACTACTGAGGAGGAAAGGGATCTAGGAGTCACTATTTTATGTGACATAAATGATAAATATAGTATTAATGGCACTATACTGGAAACTACTGAGGAGGAAAGGGATCTAGGAGTCACTATCTCAGGTGACATAAAGGATAAATATAGTATTAATGGCACTATACTGGAAACTACTGAGGAGGAAAGGGATCTAGGAGTCACTATCTCAGGTGACATAAAGGATAAATATAGTATTAATGGCGCTATACTGGAAACTACTGAGGAGGAAAGGGATCTAGGAGTCACTATCTCAGGTGACATAAAGGATAAATATAGTAATAATGGCACTATACTGGGAACTACTGAGGAGGAAAGGGATCTAGGAGTCACTATTTCAGGTGACATAAATGCTAAATATAGTATTAATGGCGCTATACTGGGAACTACTGAGGAGGAAAGGGATCTAGGAGTCACTATTTCAGGTGACATAAAGGCTAAATATAGTATTAATGGCGCTATACTGGGAACTACTGAGGAGGAAAGGGATCTAGGAGTCACTATTTCAGGTGACATAAAGGCTAAATATAGTATTAATGGCGCTATACTGGGAACTACTGAGGAGCAAAGGGATCTAGGAGTCACTATTTCAGGTGACATAAAGGATAAATATAGAATTAATGGCACTATACTGGGAACTACTGAGGAGGAAAGGGATCTAGGAGTCACTATTTCAGGTGACATAAAGGATAAATATAGTAATAATGGCGCTATACTGGGAACTACTGAGGAGGAAAGGGATCTAAGAGTCACTATCTCAGGTGACATAAATGATAAATATAGTATTAATGGCGCTATACTGGGAACTACTGAGGAGGAAAGGGATCTAGGAGTCACTATTTCAGGTGACATAAAGGCTAAATATAGTATTAATGGCGCTATACTGGGAACTACTGAGGAGGAAAGGGATCTAGGAGTCACTATTTCAGGTGACATAAAGGCTAAATATAGTATTAATGGCGCTATACTGGGAACTACTGAGGAGCAAAGGGATCTAGGAGTCACTATTTCAGGTGACATAAAGGATAAATATAGAATTAATGGCACTATACTGGGAACTACTGAGGAGGAGAGGGATCTAGGAGTCACTATTTCAGGTGACATAAAGGATAAATATAGTATTAATGGCACTATACTGGGAATTACTACGGAGGAAAGGGATCTAGGAGCCACGATTTCAGGTGACATAAAGGATAAATATAGTATTAATGGCTCTATACTGGGAACTACTGAGGAGGAAAGGGATCTAGGAGTCACTATTTCAGGTGACAAAGGATAAATATAGTATTAATGGCGCTATACTGGAAACTACTGAGGAGGAAAGGGATCTAGGAGTCACTATTTCAGGTGACATAAAGGATAAATATAGTATTAATGGCGCTATACTGGAAACTACTGAGGAGGAAAGGGATCTAGGAGTCACTATTTCAAGTGACATAAAGGATAAATATAGTATTAATGGCACTATACTGGGAACCACTGAGGAGGAAAGGGATCTAGGAGTCACTATTTCAGGTGACATAAAGGCTAAATATAGTATTAATGGCGCTATACTGGGAACTACTGAGGAGCAAAGGGATCTAGGAGTCACTATTTCAGGTGACATAAAGGATAAATATAGAATTAATGGCACTATACTGGGAACTACTGAGGAGGAAAGGGATCTAGGAGTCACTATTTCAGGTGACATAAAGGATAAATATAGTAATAATGGCGCTATACTGGGAACTACTGAGGAGGAAAGGGATCTAAGAGTCACTATCTCAGGTGACAAAGGATAAATATAGTATTAATGGCACTATACTGGAAACTACTGAGGAGGAGAGGGATCTAGGAGTCACTATTTCAGGTGACATAAAGGATAAATATAGTATTAATGGCACTGTACTGGAAACTACTGAGGAGGAAAGGGATCTAGGAGTCACTATTTCATGTGACATAAATGATAAATATAGTATTAATGGCACTATACTGGGAACTACTGAGGAGGAAAGTGATCTAGGAGTCACTATTACAGGTGACATAAAGGATAAATATAGTATTAATGGCACTATACTGGAAACTACTGAGGAGGAAAGGGATCTAGGAGTCACTATTTCAGGTGACATAAAGGATAAATATAGTATTAATGGCACTATACTGGAAACTACTGAGGAGGAGAGGGATCTAGGAGTCACTATTTCAGGTGACATAAAGGATAAATATAGTATTAATGGCATTATACTGGAAACTACTGAGGAGGAAAGGGATCTAGGAGTCACTATTTCAGGTGACAAAGGATACATATAGTATTAATGACATACTGGAAACTGCTGAGGAGGAAAGGGATCTAGGAGTCACTATTTCAGGTGACATCAAGGATAAATATAGTATTAATGGCACTATACTGGGAACTACTGAGGAGGAAAGGGATCTAGGAGTCACTATTTCAGGTGACATAAAGGATAAATATAGTATTAATGGCACTATACTGGAAACTACTGAGGAGGAAAGGGATCTAGTAGACACTATTTCAGGTGACATAAAGGATAAATATAGTATTAATGGTGCTATACTGGGAATTACTAAGGAGGAAAGGGATCTAGGAGTCACTATTTCAGGTGACATAAATGCTAAATATAGTATTATTGGCACTATACTGGGAACTACTGAGGAGGAGAGGGATCTAGGAGTCACTATTTCAGGGGACATAAAGGATAAATATAGTATTAATGGTGCTATACTGGGAATTACTAAGGAGGAAAGGGATCTAGGAGTCACGACTTCAGGTGACACAAAGGATGAATATAGTATTAATGGCACTATCCTGGAAACTACTGAGGAGGAAAGGGATCTATGAGTCACTATCTCAGGTGACATAAAGGATAAATATAGTATTAATAGCAGTATACTGGAAACTACTGAGGAGGAAAGGGATCTAGAAGTCACTATTTCAGGTGACATAAAGGATAAATATAGTATTAATGGCGCTATACTGTAAACTACTGAGGAGGAAAGGGATCTATGAGTCACTATCTCAGGTGACATAAAGGATAAATATAGTATTAATAGCAGTATACTGGAAACTACTGAGGAGGAAAGGGATCTAGGAGTCACTATTTCAGGTGACATAAAGGATAAATATAGTATTAATGGCGCTATACTGGAAACTACTGAGGAGGAAAGGGATCTAGGAGTCACTATTTCAGGTGACATAAAGGATAAATATAGTATTAATGGCGCTATACTGGAAACTACTGAGGAGGAAATGGATCTAGGAGTCACTATCTCAGGTGACATAAAGGATAAATATAGTATTAATGGCACTATACTGGAAACTACTGAGGAGGAAAGGGATCTAGAAGTCACTATCTCAGGTGACATAAAGGATACATATAGTATTAATGGCACTATACTGGAAACTACTGAGGAGGAAAGGGATCTAGGAGTCACTATTTCAGGTGACAAAGGATAAATATAGTATTAATGGTGCTATACTGGAAACTACTGAGGAGGAAAGGGATCTAGGAGTCACTATCTCAGGTGACATAAAGGATAAATATAGTATTAATGGCACTATACTGGAAACTACTGAGGAGGAAAGGGATCTAGGAGTCACTATCTCAGGTGACATAAAGGATAAATATAGTATTAATGGCACTATACTGGAGACTACTGAGGAGGAAAGGGATCTAGGAGTCACTATCTCAGGTGACATAAAGGATAAATATAGTATTAATGGCACTATACTGGGAACTACTGAGGAGGAAAGGGATCTAGGAGTCACTATCTCAGGTGACATAAAGGATAAATATAGTATTAATGGCACTATACGGGAGACTACTGAGGAGGAAAGGGATCTAGGAGTCACTATCTCAGGTGACATAAAGGATAAATATAGTATTAATGGCACTATACTGGAAACTGAGGAGGAAAGGGATCTAGGAGTCACTATCTCAGGTGACATAAAGGATAAATATAGTATTAATGGTGCTATACTGGAAACTACTGAGGAGGAAAGGGATCTAGGAGTCACTATCTCAGGTGACATAAAGGATAAATATAGTATTAATGGCACTATACTGGAGACTACTGAGGAGGAAAGGGATCTAGGAGTCACTATCTCAGGTGACATAAAGGATAAATATAGTATTAATGGCACTATACTGGGAACTACTGAGGAGGAAAGGGATCTAGGAGTCACTATCTCAGGTGACATAAAGGATAAATATAGTATTAATGGCACTATACTGGAAACTGAGGAGGAAAGGGATCTAGGAGTCACTATCTCAGGTGACATAAAGGATAAATATAGTATTAATGGTGCTATACTGGAAACTACTGAGGAGGAAAGGGATCTAGGAGTCACTATCTCAGGTGACATAAAGGATAAATATAGTATTAATGGCACTATACTGGAGACTACTGAGGAGGAAAGGGATCTAGGAGTCACTATCTCAGGTGACATAAAGGATAAATATAGTATTAATGGCACTATACTGGGAACTACTGAGGAGGAAAGGGATCTAGGAGTCACTATCTCAGGTGACATAAAGGATAAATATAGAATTAATGGCACTATACTGGGAACTACTGAGGAGGAAAGGGATCTAGGAGTCACTATTTCAGGTGACATAAAGGATAAATATAGTAATAATGGCGCTATACTGGGAACTACTGAGGAGGAAAGGGATCTAAGAGTCACTATCTCAGGTGACAAAGGATAAATATAGTATTAATGGCACTATACTGGAAACTACTGAGGAGGAAAGGGATCTAGGAGTCACTATTTCAGGTGACATAAAGGATAAATATAGTAATAATGGCGCTATACTGGGAACTACTGAGGAGGAAAGGGATCTAAGAGTCACTATCTCAGGTGACAAAGGATAAATATAGTATTAATGGCACTATACTGGGAACTACTGAGGAGGAAAGGGATCTAGGAGTCACTATTTCAGGTGACATAAAGGATAAATATAGAATTAATGGCACTATACTGGGAACTACTGAGGAGGAAAGGGATCTAGGAGTCACTATTTCAGGTGACATAAAGGATAAATATAGTAATAATGGCGCTATACTGGGAACTACTGAGGAGGAAAGGGATCTAAGAGTCACTATCTCAGGTGACAAAGGATAAATATAGTATTAATGGCACTATACTGGAAACTACTGAGGAGGAGAGGGATCTAGGAGTCACTATTTCAGGTGACATAAAGGATAAATATAGTATTAACGGCACTGTACTGGAAACTACTGAGGAGGAAAGGGATCTAGGAGTCACTATTTCATGTGACATAAATGATAAATATAGTATTAATGGCACTATACTGGGAACTACTGAGGAGGAAAGTGATCTAGGAGTCACTATTACAGGTGACATAAAGGATAAATATAGTATTAATGGCACTATACTGGAAACTACTGAGGAGGAAAGGGATCTAGGAGTCACTATTTCAGGTGACATAAAGGATAAATATAGTATTAATGGCACTATACTGGAAACTACTGAGGAGGAGAGGGATCTAGGAGTCACTATTTCAGGTGACATAAAGGATAAATATAGTATTAATGGCATTATACTGGAAACTACTGAGGAGGAAAGGGATCTAGGAGTCACTATTTCAGGTGACAAAGGATACCTATAGTATTAATGACATACTGGAAACTGCTGAGGAGGAAAGGGATCTAGGAGTCACTATTTCAGGTGACATCAAGGATAAATATAGTATTAATGGCACTATACTGGGAACTACTGAGGAGGAAAGGGATCTAGGAGTCACTATTTCAGGTGACATAAAGGATAAATATAGTATTAATGGCACTATACTGGAAACTACTGAGGAGGAAAGGGATCTAGGAGTCACTATTTCAGGTGACATAAAGGATAAATATAGTATTAATGGCGCTATACTGGAAGTGACTGAGGAGGAAAGGGATCTAGGAGTCACTATTTCAGGTGACATAAAGGATAAATATAGTATTAATGGCGCTATCCTGGAAACTACTGAGGAGGAAAGGGATCTAGGAGTCACTATTTCAGGTGACATAAATGCTAAATATAGTATTATTGGCACTATACTGGGAACTACTGAGGAGGAGAGGGATCTAGGAGTCACTATTTCAGGGGACATAAAGGATAAATATAGTATTAATGGTGCTATACTGGGAATTACTAAGGAGGAAAGGGATCTAGGAGTCACGACTTCAGGTGACACAAAGGATGAATATAGTATTAATGGCACTATCCTGGAAACTACTGAGGAGGAAATGGATCTATGAGTCACTATCTCAGGTGACATAAAGGATAAATATAGTATTAATAGCTGTATACTGGAAACTACTGAGGAGGAAAGGGATCTAGAAGTCACTATTTCAGGTGACATAAAGGATAAATATAGTATTAATGGCACTATACTGGGAACTACTGAGGAGGAAAGGGATCTAGGAGTCACTATCTCAGGTGACATAAAGGATAAATATAGTATTAATGGCACTATACGGGAGACTACTGAGGAGGAAAGGGATCTAGGAGTCACTATCTCAGGTGACATAAAGGATAAATATAGTATTAATGGCACTATACTGGAAACTGAGGAGGAAAGGGATCTAGGAGTCACTATCTCAGGTGACATAAAGGATAAATATAGTATTAATGGCACTATACTGGAGACTACTGAGGAGGAAAGGGATCTAGGAGTCACTATCTCAGGTGACATAAAGGATAAATATAGTATTAATGGCACTATACTGGGAACTACTGAGGAGGAAAGGGATCTAGGAGTCACTATCTCAGGTGACATAAAGGATAAATATAGTATTAATGGCACTATACGGGAGACTACTGAGGAGGAAAGGGATCTAGGAGTCACTATCTCAGGTGACATAAAGGATAAATATAGTATTAATGGCACTATACTGGAGACTACTGAGGAGGAAAGGGATCTAGGAGTCACTATTTCAGGTGACATAAAGGATAAATATAGTATTAATGGCACTATACTGGGAACTACTGAGGAGGAAAGGGATCTAGGAGTCACTATCTCAGGTGACATAAAGGATAAATATAGTATTAATGGCACTATACGGGAGACTACTGAGGAGGAAAGGGATCTAGGAGTCACTATCTCAGGTGACATAAAGGATAAATATAGTATTAATGGCACTATACTGGAGACTACTGAGGAGGAAAGGGATCTAGGAGTCACTATTTCAGGTGACATAAAGGATAAATATAGTATTAATGGCACTATACTGGGAACTACTGAGGAGGAAAGGGATCTAGGAGTCACTATCTCAGGTGACATAAAGGATAAATATAGTATTAATGGCACTATACGGGAGACTACTGAGGAGGAAAGGGATCTAGGAGTCACTATCTCAGGTGACATAAAGGATAAATATAGTATTAATGGCACTATACTGGAGACTACTGAGGAGGAAAGGGATCTAGGAGTCACTATTTCAGGTGACATAAAGGATAAATATAGTATTAATGGCACTATACTGGGAACTACTGAGGAGGAAAGGGATCTAGGAGTCACTATCTCAGGTGACATAAAGGATAAATATAGTATTAATGGCACTATACGGGAGACTACTGAGGAGGAAAGGGATCTAGGAGTCACTATCTCAGGTGACATAAAGGATAAATATAGTATTAATGGCACTATACTGGAGACTACTGAGGAGGAAAGGGATCTAGGAGTCACTATTTCAGGTGACATAAAGGATAAATATAGTATTAATGGCACTATACTGGAGACTACTGAGGAGGAAAGGGATCTAGGAGTCACTATTTCAGGTGACATAAAGGATAAATATAGTATTAATGGCACTATACTGGAGACTACTGAGGAGGAAAGGGATCTAGGAGTCACTATTTCAGGTGACATAAAGGATAAATATAGTATTAATGGCACTATACTGGGAACTACTGAGGAGGAAAGGGATCTCAGGTGACACAAAGGCAGGTAAGCAATGTAACAAGGCAATGAGGAAGGCTAGTCAGATGCTTGGTGCATTGGGAGAGGAATCAGCAGCAGAAAGAAAGAAGTAATAATGCCACTGTATAGGTCATTGGTACGGCCTCATCTAGAATACTGTGTCCAGTTCTGGAGGCCATATCTTCAGAAGGATATTAATACATTAGAGACTGTACAAAGAAGGGCAACTAAAATGGTGCATGGCCTACATCACACAACATACCCAGAAAGACTAAGAAATCTCAATATGTATAGTATGGGGCAGAGAAGGGAAAGGGGGGACATGATAGAGACTGTCACATATATCGGATATCACCAGGGTACAGGAGGAGACATTCCTCACAGGGAGAGAAGTGATAGGACACGAGGACATGCACTGAGACTGAAGGGGGGAGGTTCAGGGGAAATTACATCACAGAAAGGGTAGTGGATAAGTGGAATAGCCTCCCGTCAGAGGTGGTATATGGTAAGACAATAGAACAATTGAAACATGCATGGGATAGACTGACATAAGGATATTGTGAGTGAGACCTAAGGAAGAAATAGGGTTGAGGTTACAAAAAGGCTAAAATAATAAAGTACAGGCTAGAGGGGCAAAGTGGTTCTATGTTTCTAGGAATAATACTCTTGTCTCTGTAGCAATGTCGCGGCAGCAGCACTAGGGGGCACTGTTACTCCTGTCAGCGCGTGGAATACTGCACTTACCTTTCTTTGTGGTGACCGTGCTGTCTTCTGGGTACAGAATCTTCGGTAGATGTGAGGCTGAAATGAGAGACCAGTACATGTCATATCCACAAGGCGAGGGACAGATAAATAGCTGTCACTGGCATATATCTATATCTATATATATATATATATATATATGTTCCCTGATCACCTATGTGTGTACACCTTATTCATCCATGTTCTGTAAGCCAGAGTCTGTATCTTATAGACTGACTATAGCCATTGCTGGACTATCTTCTGTTATCAGGTGCACTGGGGGTGTCTGGGTTCTGGCCCAGTTTGGGGGTCCTCCTGGATTTATGGAGCAGCAAAGATTTGGAAACCAATGTATAAGATGCCTTTCTTGCTGC
The DNA here is from genome assembly GCF_028390025.1 of Pseudophryne corroboree. Classification (NCBI taxonomy): domain Eukaryota; kingdom Metazoa; phylum Chordata; class Amphibia; order Anura; family Myobatrachidae; genus Pseudophryne; species Pseudophryne corroboree. The sequence goes on along the minus strand of NC_086445.1, from coordinate 19,041,363 downwards.
GGTGTTCACACCGATAGATCTACAGTTATTACAGTCATAATACTCGTCTTCACACACCGTTATAGTCTATGTATGAGACGGTGACATGGGCCCCCATTCTGTCCAGGGGGGCCCCACACGATGTACCCATATTGTTGTAATACTTACCAGAGTCCCATGATGGGTGCTGCAGCAACAATTACACCAAAAAATGCGCAGTACGAGGTTGGTCTCCGGAACATGGCAGACGCCATGTTACTGGGGACATGCACAGTAGACTCCGATGCCATGGGGAGGAGGGGGCCCACCTGGAATCTGCACACTGGCCCCCTCCTCTCTTAAAACGCCCCTGTCTAGAAGCCACTGCCAATCCCCTCGTCGCCAGGTGCACCCACTGGACAACGCGGCGGACGAATGAGGAACCGCCATGTCGCTGGTTCCAGGAGGCTGTGTGGCGGGCTATTTAATCCACCACATCCGTGCCGCCCGGGTCTTTTCTTTTGGAGCTGCCGGAAGAGGAGATTGTCCTGCGGCCAGGAAGATCGTCGGAGGAGATGTAGATCGGGCCCGCTGTGGTCTGACCACGTGCACCGCAGTGAGGTCCTTGCAGGCTTCCCTTCCAGAGCTCTCCCCAAATCACCCACCCTGCCCGCTACGCCAAATTACATATACATAGTGTACAGCGACTCCTGACACCCCCGGCATATATACATTATATACACAGTGTACAGCGACTCCTGACACCCCCGGCATATATACATTATATACACAGTGTACAGCGACTCCTGACACCCCCGGCATTTATACATTATATACACAGTGTACAGCGACTCCTGACTCCCCCGGCATATATACATTATATACACATTATACCGTGATATCCAGCATATATACATTATATACACAGTATACCGTGATATCCAGCATATATACATTATATACACAGTATACCGTGATATCCAGCATATATACACAGTATACTGTTATATCCAGCATATATACATTATATACACAGTATACCGTGATATCCAGCATATATACATTATATACACAGTATACCATTATATCCAGCATATATACACAGTATACCGTTATAGCCAGCATATATACATTATATACACAGTATACCATTATAGCCAGCATATATACATTGTATACACAGTATACCGTGATATCCAGCATATATACATTATATACACAGTATACCATTATATCCAGCATATGTACATTATATACACAGTTTACAGCATATATACATTATATACACAGTATACCGTTATATCCAGCATAAATACATTATATACACAGTATACCGTTATAGCCAGCATATATACATTATATACACAGTATACCGTTATAGCCAGCATATATACATTATATACACAGTATACCGTGATATCCAGCATATATACATTATATACACAGTATACCGTGATATCCAGCATATATACATTATATACACAGTATACCGTTATATCCAGCATATATACATTGTATACACAGTATACCGTTATATCCAGCATATATACATTATATACACAGTATACCGTTATATCCAGCATATATACATTATATACACAGTATACCGTGATATCCAGCATATATACATTATATACACAGTATACCGTGATATCCAGCATATATACATTGTATACACAGTATACCGTTATATCCAGCATATATACATTGTATACACAGTATACCGTTATATCCAGCATATATACATTATATACACAGTATACCGTTATATCCAGCATATATACATTATATACACAGTATACCGTTATATCCAGTATATATACATTATATACACAGTATACCGTTATATCCAGCATATATACATTATATACACAGTATACCGTGATATCCAGCATATATACAGTTTCACACCTGGCCTCAGGGCCTCATTCGCTCTCTGTATGGCCATGTGGGATAATAGGATTTTGGATCTGGGGGTCAGTGTATATGCCAGGGATCACGGTACCTGGGGTCAGTATATATGCCAAGGATCACGGTACCGGAGGTCAGTATATATGCCGAGGGATCAAGTTACAGTATGTATGTACCGGGGGTCAGTATATATGCCGGTTGATCACAGTACGCTGTGTAATGGGGGTAGGTATAATTTTGCGGTGCCTTCTTACCTGCTGTCGTGCTGATGACACTGTTCATGATGAGTAGAGATAATAGATATATTCCACCTGCCCTCTTCTCACCTGAAACAACAGGGGGCAGCACTGAGCTGGGTCCTCCCACAGCATTACGTGGTAATTTCATACTGGAGATACACTGACTGAGCCTCCCCCTGCTTTCTGCTCTCTGCGGCCCACAGCCCCATATAACGGGTGACCTAATATTGGGGGTAATTCCAAGTTGATCGCAGCAGGAATTTTGTTAGCAGTTGGGCAAAACCATGTGCACTGCAGGGGAGGCAGATGTAACATGTGCAGAGAGAGTTAGATTTGGGTGGGGTGTGTTCAATCTGCACTCTAAATTGCAGTGCAAAAATAAAGCAGACACTATTTACCCTGCACAGAAATAATATAACCCACCCAAATCTAACTCTCTCTGCACATGTTACATCTGCCCCCCCTGCAGTGCACATAGTTTTGCCCAACTGCTCACAAAATTCCTGCTGCGATCAACTTGGAATTACCCCCTTTGTGACCCTATTGAGAGATTATACAAGGAAGGTACTCCCAGCACTGAGCTACATCAGGCAGGCGTACTTACTAGAACTATTCTGCTTAATCTGCCCACAATATACGCGAATCACTTGCACAGTACAGTGTACGATAATGGTGGTCATTCCGAGTTGTTCGCTCGGTAAATTTTTTCGCATCGCAGCGATTTTCCGCTTAGTGCGCATGCGCAATGTCCGCACTGCGACTGCGCCAAGTAAATTTGCTGTACAGTTAGGTATTTTACTCACGTTTTTTTCTTCGTTCTGGTGATCGTAATGTGATTGACAGGAAGTGGGTGTTTCTGGGCGGAAACAGGCGGTTTTATGGGCGTGTGGGAAAAAACGCTACCGTTTCTGGGAAAAACGCGGGAGTGCCTGGAGAAACGGAGGAGTGTCTGGGCGAACGCTGGGTGTGTTTGTGACGTCAAACCAGGAACGACAAGCACTGAATTGATCGCACTGGCAGAGTAAGTCTCGAGCTACTCAGAAACTGCACAGAGAAGTCTTTTCGCAATATTGCTAATCTTTCGTTCGCAATTTTAAGAAGCTAAGATTCACTCCCAGTAGGCGGCGGCTTAGAGTGTGCAAAGCTGCTAAAAGCAGCTTGCGAGCGAACAACTCGGAATGAGGGCCAATATGTATATCACATGTATGGCTAACATGTCATTATATATATATATATATATATATATATATATACACATACATACACACTTACACACATATATATTATATACACACACACAAATACACTATGAGGTTCCTTACCTGGTGCTGTGCTTTGTGTCATGGTGTCTCTGTGACATGCCCGGCCTGGGACCTTTATATCCCGCTGCCTGCGATGTGTCACCACTTTCACTTTGTATGTGACTGTGCACATTCATTTCCTATAGGGATGGAATATAGGAAATGCAACCTGGTGTTCTATTGTGAAATCAGCGTACAAAGGTCTGTATCATGCAGGGGGGTGATTATAAATACAGAAGCCACATTTCTGTGCTGGATACAGAGTAATATAAATATATACACATGTATATGGAAAACAGCAGCTGCCATACACCAGAAGGAAAGTCTCCTCATAGACACAAAAGTAGTAGAAAATAACCATGAAACATATAGTGAATAAGTCACAAAATATCACATTTATTAAAAACATTGAAAATACACATGCAAGTACAACACAGTAACAAGGAAACAGCAGTATATCATATTATATATTATATATTCTTACTGCAATAATACTGTTGGTGCCTTGCAGCTTACGCATAGTGTGATAGCCAACAAGCAGCCGTGTCGCTGCGACCTGTAATCCCTGAATGATGTGGACAGTATGGTGCCAGGGCTCTTATAGAGACACAATAGGCGGCTGTATTATAGTAATTAACTGATAGTGATGTATATAGCCTAGGTAGTGTGAGCCAGGATCACTGAGTGTATAGAGGAGAGATCACCAGGTGAGAGTGACTGCTGTACAGGGCTCTTATAGAGACACAATAGGCGGCTGTATTATAGTAATTACCGGGTGGTCTTCAGTATGCCGGCTCTTGGAGCCCGATCGCCGGCATACCATACTACACCCTAATTACCTGATAGTGATGTATATTGCCTAGGTAGTGGGAGCCAGGATCACTGAGTGTATAGAGATATCACCAGGTGAGAGTGACTGCTGTACAGGACTCTTATAGAGACACAATAGGCGGCTGTATTATAGTAATTACCTGATAGTGATGTATATAGCCTAGGTAGTGTGAGTCAGGATCACTGAGTGTATAGAGATATCACCAGGTGAGAGTGACTGCTGTACAGGACTCTTATAGAGACACAATAGGTGGCTGTATTATAGTAATTACCTGATAGTGATGTATATAGCCTAGGTAGTGTGAGCCAGGATCACTGAGTGTATAGAGAGATATCACCAGGTGAGAGTGACTGCTGTACAGGGCTCTTATAGAGACACAATAGGTGGCTGTATTATAGTAATTACCTGATAGTGATGTATATAGCCTAGGTAGTGTGAGCCAGGATCACTGAGTGTATAGAGATATCACCAGGTGAGAGTGACTGCTGTACAGGACTCTTATAGAGATACAATAGGCAGCTGTATTTTAGTAATTACCTGATAGTGATGTATATAGCCTAGGTAGTGTGAGCCAGGGTCACTGAGTGTATAGAGATATCACCAGGTGAGAGTGACTGCTGTACAGGTCTCTTATAGAGACACAATAGGTGGCTGTATTATAGTAATTACCTGATAGTGATGTATATAGCCTAGGTAGTGTGAGCCAGGATCACTGAGTGTATAGAGATATCACCAGGTGAGAGTGACTGCTGCACAGGGCTCTTGTAGAGACACTATAGGTGGCTGTATTATAGTAATTACCTGATAGTGATGTATATAGCCTAGGTAGTGTGAGCCAGGATCACTGAGTGTATAGAGAGATATCACCAGGTGAGAGTGACTGCTGCACAGGGCTCTTATAGAGACACAATAGGTGGCTGTATTATAGTAATTACCTGATAGTGATGTATATAGTCTAGGTAGTGTGAGCCAGGGTCACTGAGTGTATAGAGATATCACCAGGTGAGAGTGACTGCTGTACAGGACTCTTATAGAGACACAATAGGTGGCTGTATTATAGTAATTACCTGATAGTGATGTATATAGTCTAGGTAGTGTGAGCCAGGATCACTGAGTGTATAGAGATATCACCAGGTGAGAGTGACTGCTGTACAGGACTCTTATAGAGACACAATAGGCAGCTGTATTTTAGTAATTACCTGATAGTGATGTATATAGCCTAGGTAGTGTGAGCCAGGGTCACTGAGTGTATAGAGAGATATCACCAGGTGAGAGTGACTGCTGTACAGGACTCTTATAGAGACACAATAGGTGGCTGTATTATAGTAATTACCTGATAGTGATGTATATAGCCTAGGTAGTGTGAGCCAGGATCACTGAGTGTATAGAGAGATATCACCAGGTGAGAGTGACTGCTGTACAGGTCTCTTATAGAGACACAATAGGTGGCTGTATTATAGTAATTACCTGATAGTGATGTATATAGCCTAGGTAGTGTGAGCCAGGATCACTGAGTGTATAGAGATATCACCAGGTGAGAGTGACTGCTGTACAGGACTCTTATAGAGATACAATAGGTGGCTGTATTATAGTAATTACCTGATAGTGATTTATATAGCCTAGGTAGTGTGAGCCAGGGTCACTGAGTGTATAGAGAGATATCACCAGGTGAGAGTGACTGTTGTACAGGACTCTTATAGAGACACAATAGGTGGCTGTATTATAGTAATTACCTGATAGTGATTTATATAGCCTAGGTAGTGTGAGCCAGGGTCACTGAGTGTATAGAGAGATATCACCAGGTGAGAGTGACTGCTGTACAGGACTCTTATAGAGACACAATAGGTGGCTGTATTATAGTTTTTACCTGATAGTGATGTATATAGCCTAGGCAGTGTGAGCCAGGATCACTGAGTGTATAGAGAGATATCACCAGGTGAGAGTGACTGCTGTACAGGACTCTTATAGAGACACAATAGGTGGCTGTATTATAGTAATTACCTGATAGTGATTTATATAGCCTAGGTAGTGTGAGCCAGGGTCACTGAGTGTATAGAGAGATATCACCAGGTGAGAGTGACTGCTGTACAGGACTCTTATAGAGACACAATAGGTGGCTGTATTATAGTAATTACCTGATAGTGATGTATATAGCCTAGGCAGTGTGAGCCAGGATCATTGAGTGTATAGAGAGATATCACCAGGTGAGAGTGACTGCTGTACAGGGCTCTTATAGAGACACAATAGGTGGCTGTATTATAGTAATTACCTGATAGTGATTTATATAGCCTAGGTAGTGTGAGCCAGGGTCACTGAGTGTATAGAGAGATATCACCAGGTGAGAGTGACTGCTGTACAGGACTCTTCTAGAGACACAATAGGCGGCTGTATTATAGTAATTACCTGATAGTGATTTATATAGCCTAGGTAGTGTGAGCCAGGGTCACTGAGTGTATAGAGAGATATCACCAGGTGAGAGTGACTGCTGTACAGGGCTCTTATAGAGACACAATAGGTGGCTGTATTATAGTAATTACCTGATAGTGATTATAGCCTAGGTAGTGTGAGCCAGGGTCACTGAGTGTATAGAGAGATATCACCAGGTGAGAGTGACTGCTGTACAGGACTCTTATAGAGACACAATAGGCGGCTGTATTATAGTAATTACTTGATAGTGATGTATATAGTCTAGGTAGTGTGAGCCAGGGTCACTGAGTGTATAGATATATCACCAGGTGAGAGTGACTGCTGTACAGGACTCTTATAGAGACACTATAGTGTCTCTATATTATAGTAATTTCCTGATAGTGATGTATATATCCTAGGTAGTGTGAGCCAGGATCACTGAGTGTATATAGAGATATCACGTAACGTATTGATCGATCTTGGAAGTGAGGTGAGTCTCCCTGTATCCCACTCTACTGAATAAGGGTTATACAGCACTAAGTTTCTATATACTTTTGTCAGTATGAATAGTTAAATTTAGTGCCTATTGCATATGAGTCTGTGTACACTACTGTGGTTTTCTTCGCAATGCATCTGAATATGTTAAGATCTGTATAATTCAGAATTCAGTAATATGTACTCCTACATACTTTACAATATGTTTGTAGTTGATATTATGCTCATATGACTAATATATAATATGTGACTGACTGCTAGTGTAATTACTGACTATATATATATATATATATATATATATATGTTTGTCAGTTGATCTTCTGATCCTCAATGCTGGGTGCATAAGTAGGGTCGGATTGATGTCACTTTAGTGTAGTGATGAGCGGGTTCGGTTCCTCGGAAACCGAACCCCCCCGAACTTCACCCATTTTACATGGGTCCGAGGCATACTCGGATTCTCCCGTATGGCTCGGTTAACCCGAGCGCGCCCGAATGTCATCGTCCCGCTGTTGGATTCTCGCGAGATTCGGATTCTATATAAGCAGCCGCGCGTCGCCGCCATTTTCACTCGTGCGTTGGAAATGTTAGGGAGAGGACGTGGCTGGCGTCCTCTCCGTTTATTCATTGTTGAGTTGATGCAAATATTTGTGCTTGCTTATATCATTGTGGGGACTGGGGAGCAGCTTTATATTAATATAGGAGGAGTACAGTGCAGAGTTTTGCTGATCAGTGACCACCAGTATTATACGTTCTCTGCCTGAAAAAAAACGCTCCATATCTGTGCTCAGTGTGCTGCATAATATATCTGTGCTCACACTGCTTAATTGTGGGGACTGGGGAGCAGCTGTATTATATAGGAGGAGTACAGTGCAGAGTTTTGCTGACAGTGACCACCAGTATTATACGTTGTCTGCCTGAAAAACACTCCAGATCTGTGCTCAGTGTGCTGCTTTATTGTGGGGACTGGGGACCACCAGTATAATATTATATAGGAGGAGTACAGTGCAGAGTTTTGCTGACCAGTGACCACCAGTATTATACATTGTCTGCCTGAAAAACACTCCATATCTGTGCAGCATTGTAGACAGTATATAGTAGGAGTACAGTGCATAATTTTGCTGACCACCAGTATATAATATATAGGAGTACGGTACAGAAGGACACTGCTGTACCTACCTCTGTGTCATCAAGTATACTATCCATCCATACCTGTGGTGCATTTAAGTTTTGCACAGTTTGCTGACCACCAGTATATAATATATTGCATTACGGTACAGGTTTTTCTGTACCTACAAGAGAGCGGCAATCCTAAATAAGTTTACAAACGAGCAGCAAAGATATGGGTTATGCTTTTGGGGCATCAACCTTAACAATAGCTGCTAACAGATCAATTTGCTTAATACAGGCAAAGCTGATTCAGAATCAAAGGAGGTTCTGGTAACTTGACTTTGGTTTAGTCTCTGTTGAGTAAGCAGATAGTGGGGAGTCAGAAGCAGACTCCAAGAAGGTCACGTTTCCTTCCACATATAACCCTTAGTTAGGGGTCTGGTTTAGGCCTTTTTTGTTCATAAAGAAAAAGCAATAGGTTCGTAACAGAGTCCAGAGGGCCAGCTTCCAAACCAGAGGATAATCCATCAGCATGATGGTACAGGCCTTTTTCTGGGGGATCCCAGGGAAGGGGTCCGACCTCTTAGGTTGCACAGATCTGGTAACAGATGCTGGGGTGCAAGAAGCGGTAGCTCTAGTTTATGCTTTACTTTTCAAGAGCATCTTCCTCGAAGATTCTTCAGCTCCAGCCCATTCCGGGCAAAGGCGAAGATAAGGGGATTGCAGGCAGTTCAGAAATGGCTTTTGTCAGGCATAGTCATCCCGGTAACCCATGCAATGGGGACAGGGGGTTCACTCCAACCTGGGGTTGATTCAGAAGGATTATTTACTCCATTCTCAATCTCTAAAATCCTAAACAAATAGTAATTTAAACTATGCTGAAAGCCCGGAAACCGGCTTCGGCTTGAATTTATTACAGAGTGTGGCATGCTTACCTCACTTGGTGTGCTTCTAGGAAATATGACACCTCGAAATTCAGAACTTCCAAACTTCTGGCTTTTCTTCAACGAGGATTAGATTTAGGACTTTGTCTGGCCACTCTCAAGGTACGGATATTGGCCTTGTCTGTATGGTTCCAGCGCAAGACTGTCTCCATTCCTGATGTACATACATTCCTCCAGTGGCTCCATGGGATCTGTCTGTTGTATTGGAGGCTCTTCAAGAAGCTCCGTTTGAACCTGTAGAATCTTTGAACCATAAATGGCTCATGGTTCCTGCTGGCAATTGCATCTGCAAGGATGGTTTCGGACTAAAGTGCATTGTCCTGTCGTCCATCCTTGTTGATATTTCACCGGGAAAGGGCAGTTCTTCGTACTCGCCCTGGTTATCTGCCTAAGGTGGTGTCATCCTTCCACCTCAATCAAGAAATTGTAGTCCCCGCCTTTATCTCTCCAGACCTATTGGTTAAAGAACGTTCTTCGGATGTGGTTAGGGCTCTCCATGTCTATGTGGACGGTCTGATGCCCTCTTTATCCTCTTCGGATTTCACAAGCGGGTTGGCCTGCTAATAATCAAACGCTGGCCAGATAAATTAGAACGGTGATTGCACAAGCTTATACTCGAGCTGGTCTTCCAGGTCCAGCTACTATCAATGCCCATTCTACTCGGTCTGTTGGACCTTCTTTGGCGGCACGCCATGGGGCGTCCTCTGAAAAATTGTGCAAAGTGGCTACGTGGTCTTCAGTGAACATGTTTCTTAGGTTCTATGCCTTTGATACCTTTGTCTCCGAGGCTGCTTCCTTTGGACGCCGGATTCTCATGTCCACCCAGGCACATCCCCTCCTTTGAGGTACTGCTTTAGAACATCCCAATGTTTCCCTGTGGAAACCCTATGTACCCTGCTGCAAAAAATAAGAGTTATGGTAGACTTTCTTAACTCTCTTTCTGCAAAGTACATTGAGTCCAGAGGGCGTCCACCCTGACGCACCTGGCTTCCTTGAGTTTGTATGGCATTGGCCTCTGGTTACTCTCTACTGTTGTGAGAATGTATTATTGAGTGCCTAACATCTTCCTTCTCTCTTGCCTGCTTCCCGCATTAACAAAACTGAGCTCACAGTGCCTGGAGGTGGGCTTATAGAGGAGGGCCCCAATGTATCCTGGGACAGCTAAAGCTTTAACCTGTTGGTGCCCTGGATACAGATCAATCTCTACACCCCGATGTTTCCCTGTGGACCCTATGTACTTCGCCGAAAGAGAGTTAACAATGGTAAGTCTACCATAACTCTTACTTTTATATTTCAAGGGGAGTTTTATGTACAGTGGTGTGGGACAGTTTCACCAACCTTTATTGGGGGGAAATAGGAAATGAATAATGAAACCAATAATCCCTTTCTGCCACATATTAAGCTATGTGAATGGTATATAGAGGACAATTGTCTGGCAAGGTGATGAAATCTCGTTTTATAGTCTATCTCATTTGAATGGTCACACTTATAACCTGAGATTCACTTCTCATTTTAATGAAAGCAAGATTGATTATTATTTTTATTTTGGTTTAGGATATGAGTATTTGGACATGGGGTAAATATGTAGAGACCTATACCCATATCAAAAGGATGACCGTAACAGCCATATACACTATGAAAGCTGCCATTTAAAAAAAAAAAAAAAGGGTATATAATAAATCGTATTGCCAATTTATTAGGGTTAGAAGGAATTGTTTAGAGGATGTGACGTAAGACGAGCAGACAGAAGTCTATAGTGAGAGGTTTCTGGAGAAAGTGTCCTAATAAAACGCTGAATAGACGGGATCTTCTGGTTTATAAGGAGCGAAAGGACCTAAATAAGAAGAGTATCCGGTCTTTAGGAGTCTAGGTCGGTTCTGGTATGAATGGTCGACCACTATTGGTTGACATAGACATGGTCGACGTGGAATAATAGTTGTCGCATGAAAATGGTCGAACGGGGCAGGTCAATACATGGAAAGGTCAACATGGATTTTTTTAACTGTTTTTGGTGTAATTTTTTCCGTAACATGACCAGGAACCCCAATTAGTGTACCGCGCCCCTTGCATGGCTCGCGAGCTGGTTACCGCTCCCAATCATAGTCCACGTGGATGGTAAAGTATGAAAAAGTTAAAAATCTATATTTAAAAAAAAAAAAAAAAAATGTCGAGCTGTCCTGTGTAGACTGTTTTCATGTGTCGACCATTTGTCCATGTTGACCATGTCAGTGTTGACCAATAATGGTCAACCTAATGACTGTCGACCCTAACATGGTCGACCATCCAAACAGGTTTCGTCTAGGTCAGTAGTCACTAGGTCGACCATTGAAGGTCGACAGTAAGTAGGTCGACACTGACTAAAGGTCGACACATGATTAGGTCAACAGGTATGGAAGGTTGACATGGTTATTAGGTTGACACAAAAGGTCGACACAGGTTTTTATTTTTTAATACCAGCTAAGGGTAGTTACCAACCTGATATTGCCATAACTGTTGACAATGCAACTATCCACCCCACAAGCTCGTTGCCTAGGTGTCATCCTTGACTCTGAACTGTCGTTTGTTCCACACATTCAATCTGTCTCTAAATCATGTTACATGCACCTTAAAAACATATCCAAAATACGCCCTTATCTTACACAAGACACTGCTAACACTCTAATCCATGCTCTCATCATCTCCCGCATTGATTATTGTAATAGTCTCCTTACTGGTTTTCCCAAACATAGGCTCTCACCACTTCATTCCATTTTAAATGCAGCTGCGAGGCTAATCTTCCTCGCCAGACGTTCTTCGTCTGCTGATCCGCTCTGTCAGTCCCTCCATTGGTTACCGGTATTCTACCGTGTCAAATATAAAATACTTTTACTTACATACAAGGCTATTAACCAAACTACACCAACATACATCTCTTCACTCATCTCAAAATATCTCCCTACCCGACCTCTCCGCTCTGCACAAGATCTGCGTCTCTCATCCAGATGTATTACCTGTTCCCACTTAAAATTACAGGACTTTACCCGGGCTTCACCCACTCTGTGGAATGCCCTCCCACGCACAATAAGACTCTCCAATAGTCTCCAAACCTTTAAACGTTCCCTGAAAACTCATCTCTTCAGACAAGCCTATCAAATTCCTGACCCACCCACATAACCTTCAATGCTTCCCTATCCAGTTACATTCCCTCTGCACAGTCCCCATAACCTCACATTTTGTCTTCCAACATTGCTGGGTGATCATATCATATACAACCCACTAAGAAGCTAGCAATCTGGGGAAACATTGGCCCTCATTCCGAGTTGATCGCTCGTTATTTTTCATCGCATCGCAGTGAAATTTCGCTTAGTGCGCATGCGCAATAGTCGCACTGCGACTGCGCCAAGTAACTTTGCTATGAAGATAGGATTTTTACTCACGGCATTTTCTTCGCTCCGGCGATCGTAGTGTGATTGACAGGAAATGGGTGTTACTGGGCGGAAACACGGCGTTTTAGGGGCGTGTGGATGAAAACGCTACCGTTTCCGGAAAAAACGCAGGAGTGGCCGGAGAAACGGGGGAGTGTCTGAGCGAACGCTGGGTGTGTTTCTGACGTCAATCCAGGAACGACAAGCACTGAACTGATCGCACAGGCAGAGTAAGTCTGAAGCTACTCTAAAACTGCTAAGTAGTTTGTGATCGCAATAATGCGAATACATCGGCCGCAATTTTAGGATGCTAAGATACACTCCCAGTAGGCGTAGGCTTAGCGTGTGTAACTCTGCTAAATTCGCCTTGCGACCGATCAACTCGGAATGAGGGCCATTATGTAACAGGTTGCATCTATCCTTGTGTATCAATACCTATTTCCCTATAGATGTAAGCTTGCGAGCAGGGCCTTCCTACCGCTATGTCTGCCTTTGCCCTGTTTTGTTCTATAACTGTTGTTCTAATTGTAAAGCGCAACGGAATATGCTGCGCTATATAAGAAACTGCTAATAAATAAATAATAAATAAATACCTCCTCTTTCCAAGAGTTTGTTTTAAACCTTGTGGCAAGCGTAGCGAGCCACCGTGCCCGAAGCGTGGTGAGCGGACGCATTTCAACAGTCGATGGAAATCAGAGTCAAGAAACCCTCTACCCCCCCACAAAACTATGTCGACCTTTTGCGTCAACCTTTACCATGTCGACCTAATGACCATGTGGCGCCATATAAATAAAGGATGATAATAATAATGTCGACCTAGTCATGTGTTGACCTTCAGCCAGTGTCGACACACTGTCGACCTTCAGTGGTTGACCTAGTGACTGTCGACCTAGACAGGGCTGACCCGGTGATCCACACCCGATAAGAAGCCTGTATCCCCTGTGTGCCAGATATCATGCTGAAAGTAAAGTTACATTCTCTGTAAGCATTGGGATTTGTTCGTGCCAGAGCCTAAACCTAACCCCCCCTTCACGCAGCCTAACCCTTCCCTCGCAGTCTAACCCCCCCCCCCCCACACACACACACACACCCACACCCACATACTGCGGCTTACCTCTCCGGCGACCCGGGCAGTCACTGGATTGTGATCGTGGCTGTTGGGATGCTAGCATCAGTATTTCGACAGCCCCCAGACCCTATTTTAAAAGACTATTCCTGAGAAACCACAAGTTGTTTTTAATAAGGACATTGAAGAATGCACTAGCCCCTGGTAATGTAATAAGTGTACAGAAGGAGTACCGCCCCATCTCTCTTCTCCCCTTCACCCCCAAACTACTTGAACGACTGGTCTACAGCCGCCTCACAAGCTACCTCTCTGACCACTCCATCCTTGATCCACTACAATCTGGCTTTCGCCCACTCCACCGAGACTTCCCTGGTGAAAGTCACCAATGACCTGCTTTCGGCCAAATCCAAGGGCCACTTCTCTTTGCTCATCCTTCTGGACCTCTCTGCTGCCTTTTACACCATGGATCACCCTCTCCTCCTCCGCACACTCCAAAACGTTGGCCTCTCTAGCACCATCCTTGACTGGTTTACCTCATACCTCACTAACCGCTCCTTCCCTGTGTCTGCCTCCAGCACCACCTCACACCCTTCCATCCTTCCTGTTTGTGTCCCTCAGGGTTCTGTCCTAGGCCACCTTCTGTTCTCCCTGTACACCTCTTCCCTGGTTGCGCTCATTTACTCCTTTTGGCCTTCAATACCACCTCTATGCTGATGACACACAACTCTACCTATCCTCTCCTGATCTGTCCCCCTCTGTCCTCTCTCAGGTCTCCAGCTGCCTTTCTGCCATCTCCTCCTGGATGTCTGAGCGCTCTCTGAAGCTCAACATGGACAAAACTGAACTCATTATCTTTCCCCCAGCCAGAACTACACCCCCTACAAATATCTCTATCACTGTTGACAACACTATCATCTCCCCAGTTCCCCAACTCCACTGCCTTGGTGTCACTCTTGACTCCTCCCTTTCCTTTGCACCCTACATCCAAGCTCTGGCGCAATCTTGTTGGTTCCAGCTACGCAACATTGCTCGCTTCAGGCCATATCTCTCCCAGAGTGCAACTAAACTTATCATCCACTCACTGGTCATCTCACGACTCGACTACTGCAATGTTCTCCTCACTGGCCTCACTTGCTCCCACCTCGCTCCCCTCCAATCTGTCCTCAACTCTGCAGCTAGGCTCATCTTCCTCTCCCGCTGCTCCACATCTGCCACTCCCCTTCGACAAAATCTACACTGGCTCCCATTCCCCTACAGAATCCTCTTCAAACTCCTCACCCTCACATACAAGGCCATCTCTAATTCCACTGCTCCCTACATCTCCAACCTCCTCTCCCTTCATACTCCCTCCCGCCCACTACGGTCGGCTGATGACCGTCGCCTCTCCTCTGCCCTGGTCACTGCTTCCCATGCACGAGTTCAGGATTTTTCCCGTGCTGCACCCCTTCAGTGGAACGTGCTCCCCCGCTCCATTAGACTCTCCCCGACCTTGCAAAACTTCAAACGGGCACTGAAAACCCACCTATGTATCAAAGCGTACCCCTCCAATGCATAACCTAGTCCTTAGGCTGCTCCTCCATCCCCCTGCCCCATGCCTTGAACATCTCTGCTTTGCTTGCATACTGCCATCAGGCTTCCTCCTGCTTGCTTGCACCTCATGTCATCTGTCTGTCGCCCCTCCCCACTAGATTGTTAGCTCTTCAGAGCAGGGCCCTCTATCCTCTTCTAAGCCCTCTTTTTGACACATTTCACTCAGCGACCATCTTTACCTGCTTTTTCTCCTGCTGGTAAAGACTCTTCTCTATCTGTGGCCACCAGCCCCAAGGTGTACAATGATTACTCCCTCGCTACTTACATCTTAGCTGTATTATGTATGAGAATTGTGGTGCTCTTTGTTACCTGCACTCCATTTTTGTTATTTATTTACTGTTATGCTAAGTTTTGTCTCCCTGTACTGTCCTTTGTACGGCGCTGCAAAACACTTGTGGCGCCCTATAAATAAAATGTAGTAATAATAATAATAATAATAATAATAATAATAATGTGACTAATGGTTACTTATCCATCATACAATACCATCAGGGAAGCGTCTAACTGGCTCCAAGACAATGACCCAAAACACACAGCCAGTGTCATTAAGAACTATCTTCAGCATAAAGAAGAATAAGGAGTCCAGGAAGTGATGATATGGCCCCCACAGAGCCCTGATCTCAACATCAGCCTGTCAGGGATTATATGAAGAGACAGAAGGATCTAAGCAAGCTGCATCCACCGAAGATTTGTGGTGAATTCTCCAAGACATTTGGAACAACCTATGTGCAAGTGTACCTAGAAGAATTGATGCTGATTTGAAGGCAAAGGGCGGTCACACCAGATACTGATTTGATTTAGATTTCTCTTCTGTTCATCCACTTTACATTTTGTCAATTGATAAAAATAAACTATTAACACTTCTACTACTGAAAGCTTTCTTACCTTTCAGCATTTTTTTCCACACCTGCTTAAAACTTTTGCACAGTACTGTGTGTGTGTGTGTGTGTGTGTGTGTGTGTGTATATGTGTGTGTGTATGTGTGTGTGTGTATATATATATATATATATATATATATATATATATATATATATATATATTATTAGTGTGGGGTGTGGGGGTCACCTGAGTTAGCTAGAATGAAGGAGCATAGTAAGTCGTGGACGGGTCACTTCCTTCAGTGTCAGAGCCGACTCACCCAGAAGTTTGTCCTTTGTGTGTTTACATGTGATAATGAGTCACAAAGTCAGCAGTTCCTATAGTCACTAATAGTATTTAGTATACACACGTGAGCTTTAATCAGGTGTATCATTGTACAACATAACTGGCCGATCAATAACAAACTTATTTCTCAACACTGGTTGTATTGCTTTACCTACACAGATATCAGGAACTACCACTGGCTCACCGACCACGGCAGGATCACTGGCTTCCTGCAGGAAACTGTGTGCTGGGACAGAATACAGTTGCTGATATTGAGCAGTTCAAAGGTCAGGAGTTAGCAGCAAATGCAGGGTTTCTGGGAAAGGGGGGGGGGGGGTTTCCAAATGCAATCCACAATCTCCTGCTCTGGTGAACGTTGGAGTCTGGAGGAGTGGTAGAAGAACCTAGTAAAGACCCTGGGGGGAGGGTTTGGCTAGAAACTACGGGTCATGCAGTGAGAATAGTGGGGATGGCGGTAGTAAACAAAATGGGGGAGAAGTTTGGGGGAGGGTAAGAGCAGGCAGTAAGGTTACTAACATGGCTACTAAAAGAGATTTTACCAAAGCACTAACCAATGACGATTACAGGTCATCATTGCTACATAAGGTGAAAGATGTCCCTAACGCAAGGGAAAATACTTATCTTAGTTGTATGTATGTAAACGCCAGAAGCATTACTGGTAAAAAGGGCGAACTAGAAATACTTGCAGCAAGCAAACAGTATGATATTATAGGCATTACTGAAACTTGGTGGGACGAATCTCATGATTGGACAGTAAATCTAGAGGGCTATACACTGTTTAGGAGAGACAGACTAAATAAAAAGGGTGGAGGGGTGTGTCTGTACGTAAAGCCGTTTTTAAAACCTGATATACGGGAAGATATTCAGGAGGGGACTGTAGACACTGTCGAGACATTATGGGTAGAAATTGCATGCGGGGAAAAAGGAATAAAAAAGTTAGTATTGGGTGTATGCTATAGGCCGCCTGGTATTAACGTATCTGATGAGGAATTGTTACTAAAGCAAATTGAAAGAGCAGCAGGAGTAGGAGACATAGTAGTGATGGGAGATTTTAACTATCCAGAGATAAACTGGAAAAACGATTCATGTGATACTGCTAGGGGCAATATGTTTTTAAACACACTTAATGATAACTACTTAGTCCAACTAATTGAGGAACCAACTAGGTACAATGCAATCTTAGACCTGGTATTAACAAACAATGGGGATTTGGTATCCGGTATTATAGTAGGGGAACCCATAGGAAACAGTGACCACAATATGGTCACATTCAATATCAGTGTTCATAAACAGCCCTATACTGGCTCAACTAGGACTCTAAACTTTAGCAAAGCGAATTTTGAAAAGATGAGGGTATTTTTCAGGGATATTGAATGGGAAGGTTTGTTTTTAGAAAAAAATACTACGGAGAAATGGGAGGTACTAAAATTCCTGCTAGCTAAAAATACTCTTAAATTTATTCCTACGAGCAGCAAAAAAAGGAATAAAAATGATAAACCGATGTGGCTTAACAAAAAGATAAAGGAACTTATGGGCAAGAAAAGGCGAGCATTTAAAAAATACAAATCTGATGGGGAAGCAGAGTCATTTCAGCACTATAAGGAATGTAACAAACTATGCAAAAAGGAAATAAGAGCGGCTAAAGTAGAAACAGAAAAACTAGTAGCAAAGGAAAGCAAAGTGAATCCCAAAAAATTATTTAAATACATTAATAGCAAGAGATTAAAGGAGAATATAGGCCGTTTAAAAGACTAGTTGGGAGTCTTAAGCAAAAATGATAATGACATAGCGGACACACTAAATGAGTTTTTTTTTCAACAGTATTTACTAGAGAAGACCCAATTCAGGCACTAACACATAATCTCAATAATGAGAATATCCCACTGATAGGTACTTATTTAAGCGAGGAAGTAGTCTGTGACCGATTAAAACATTTAAAGATTAATAAGTCACCAGGTCCCGATGGTATTCACCCAAGGGTTCTAATGGAGCTTTACTCTGAACTTGCAAAACCGCTATTTTTGATCTTTAAGGATTCAGTAATATCAGGAATGGTTCCCAAAGACTGGCGTATAGCGGAAGTAGTCTATATTCAAAAAGGGAAGTAAAGCTGAACCAGGTAATTATAGACCAGTTAGTCTTACATCTATAGTGGGGAAAGTATTGGAAGGTATTCTAATAGATAGTATTCAGAAGTTCCTTGAAGTCAATAAGGTCATTAAAAGGAATCAACATGGGTTTATGAAGGACAGATCCTGTCAAACCAACTTACTTGGCTTTTATGAAACAGTAAGCGCAAACCTAGATCAGGGTAAAGAGGTGGTTGTAATCTTTTTAGATTTTGCCAAAGCATTCAACACTGTACCACACATGAGACTTATCTACAAGCTACAAGAAACAGGGCTAGGAAGCACAATATGCACTTGGGTCAAAAACTGGTTAGATAATAGGGAGCAGCGCATTGTGGTTAATGGATCTTTTTCAAATTGGACTGAAGTGCTAAGTGGTGTGCCGCAAGGCTCAGTATTAGGACCGCTATTGTTCAATATTTTCATTAACGATCTAACAGAAGGTCTAGAGAGCATGGTGTCAATTTTTGCAGATGATACCACATTGTGTAAAGTTATAAATGCGGAGGGGGATGCTGAGTCGCTTCAGAATGACTTAGTTAAATTAGAAGCTTGGGCAGCGAAATGGAGAATGCACTTCAATACAGACAAGTGTAAGGTAATGCACTGTGGTAACAAGAACAAAAATAACACCTACCTACTAAATGGGGTAAAATTAGGGGATTCTGTACTGGAAAAGGACGGTGTCCTCATAGATAGCAAACTAAGCAGTAGTACCCAAAGTAGGACTGCAGCAAAGAAGGCTAATAAGATATTAGCATGCATAAAATGGGGAATTGATGCTAGGGACGAGAGTATTATACTCCCGTTATATAAATCACTTGTGAGGCCACACCTTGAATACTGTGTACAATTCTGGGCACCATACTACAAAAAGGATATCCTGGAGCTAGAAAAGGTTCAGAGGCAGGTGACCAAACTAATTAAGGGTATGGAGACGCTGGAATACGAGGAAAGGCTTGCAAGACTAGGCATGTTTACACTGGAAAAGAGGAGATTAAGAGGGGACATGATCAACATTTACAAATATATAAGGGGACATTATACAGATCTTGCGCAGGACCTGTTTTTGGTTAGATCAACACAGAGAACTCGTGGACACTCGCTCAGGTTAGAGGAGAGGAGATTCCGCACAATGCGGCGTAAAGGTTTTTTTACGGTAAGGACGATACGTGTTTGGAATTTCCTGCCTGAGGGAGTTGTAATGGCCAACTCAGTCAACACCTTTAAGAATGGGTTAGATAAATTCCTAATGGATAAGGATATCCAGGGTTACGGGGCATAGTCACACACTATGGTTATTATAAAAAAGAGGGGTAAATCGTACTGGCAGTCAACAGCATCGGTCAAAATTTTATACAAAATAATGCTGGGAGACCACAAATAGGTTGAACTCGATGGACAATTGTCTTTTTTCAACCTTAGATACTATGTTACTATGTATTAATGTATACATTGGTCTTTTTATACACTGGATATTGTTTGGAATACTGTATTAATATTTAATGCTATAGATGGTCTATATTATAGGCTGTATCAAACATATTTAACTAATATAAATAAGATAAGTGGTGAGGAAAAGATTAAACATGCCATAATACATAAAGATAATAGATCCAGTACTGCACTTTCTAAGCACACATTCTCCCACCTCGTGGTAAGGCTCCTGTCTCTTCTTCCTGACAGCTGCTCTCTGGTGCAGCGCACTGATTGTGGACTCAGATCCACACACACAGCAAACGTAGTAGAAGAAGCTGCTATCACTGGGCATGTTCAGTAGTTCTGTGTCTCTTACACTGCATGTTGTGGTGGCAGAGGAGACACTGGTGGGTCAGTATCGCATACAATACAAATAATTACATAGATACTAGAGGTCTTTGTAAAAATGAACGGCTACTGGAGCCCCTGAATAATGCCGTTGATTAGTGCTTTGTTCTCTAATCAGATGTCGGAGGAGATTGGGGATTTAATGAAATCTGTT